>NC_062967.1:53754389-53866389 GCF_023119035.1 Salvia hispanica
GAATCTAATTAAAATCATGAAATTACCATTCTGCCCTTTCATAAGAAACTAATCTAAAAATAATTTTTATGTGGCAAAATCTGGACCACTCATTTAATAAAAATGAGTGGCTGATATTGCATCTCATTTCTCAATTACCCTAAAAAATCTCAATTGATCATGGACCTATATATATATATATATATATATATATATAAGTATTATATTAAAATAAATTCGGTTATTCGGTTATTCGGTTTTTTTTCTCTGAACCGAACCCAACCAGAAAATCAAAATTTTTGAATTTTCAAAACTGAACCGAACCGAAAAACCGAAAAAATCAATCCGAATTTTGAAATTTCGGTTTGGTTCGGTTCGGATATTCTGTTTTCGGTTTTTTTGATCACTCCTACTTTAGTCTAGCCGACTTGTGGCTTCTCTCTTGTATGTCCTCGGGTATGCCTGAGTGTATGATATAAACGTTGGTTTTGGTTCTATTTGATATATTTATTCATAAAAAAAAATGTTAATTAATTAAGTGCATAACAGACATTAATTAATTAATGGACATTTATATCTTAAGCGCAGAAAATAAACAATAAACAAAACGGAAACCCGAATTACTTGTAATTTCGGATTTGGACGGATTTGGATGGGGAAGTCTATATTACTTCTGTAGTGGCTGCTCGCAATATTCCAATATAAGCTTGTATTAAATTATGGGTTCAATTTAATTAGTAAAAAGCTAATTGGGGTGAGCCATATCCAAAACCTTCTATAGATCCTTGACTAGGCCCAAATATGAACTTATTATAGATAAGAGAATAAAGGAAAGACAGAATTCATTAATTTCTCTACATGAAAATCACGTCCCTCTCTCTCTACAGAAGGGGACGATTTTTTCTAAATTATTTTCTCCCGTGAGATTTTCAGCTTTCCTCCGTGAGAAAGTTCTGTCTTCTTTATTCAAGTCCTAGTATTTTGATAAGATCAGTCCACCCTGATATCGAGATACAGTTCGAGAACTAGTCAGAAGATCCATGGTCTAGTATTGAAGATCATCGTGGAGAAAGCACGAGCAATTGTCGATTCTTTGGAGAATCAAATTGGTAACTCTAAACCATAGAAATCATGTTTTAGGATTTATATTTTCTAAGCATGAATTATTTGCGTTCTAGCATGCAATTATCTATTTAACATGTGAATTGATCAATCGCATAATCGGACAAAAAATAGATCCGTATCTGATTTAGTTGTTTTGTACAAGTCTTCCATTGTGCAAGGGGCACCAAACCCCAGCACTATATACTATTGTGAAAGACCTAAGAGTACATGGAGAATTGTAAATGACAAGAAAAAGGAGAAATACATAAGATGGAGAAGGAAAGATACAGAGGAAGCAAGATTTGTGCAAGATTTGAGTATAAGTTTTCTAAAATCAAGCCATCCAAATATATAAGTACTATATAATTTATACATAATTTTGACTCTTTACTTTTTTCCACTTTAAATACTACTCTTTCCGCCCCAAGATAAGCGAGGTGCTTCTTTTTTGCCCTCGTTTTGGAAAAATGATATTATAAAATAGTTAGAATGGAGAGAGAGTAAAGTAAGAGAGATAATTATGTAGAGGAGAGTCTTCTCTACATAATTCTTTCTCTTACACTTCAACTATTTTATACTCCCTCCATCCCATAAACATATGTGCACTTTCCATTTTTGTCCGTCCAATAAAAATATGTGTATTTCAATTTTGGAAAGTTATCACAATTTATTATCACTATACATCAACTTATTTACAACTCATACCACTATTAAACACAACTAATAATGCGAGTCCCGCTATCCACTAATCCTACTTCAACTACCCTTCTCATCATCTCTCTTACTTTACCAATTTTGTCTTAATTCTCGTGTCATATCTTGTCCATATTTTTATGGGACGGAGGGAGTATCATTTTCCCAAAACGAGTGTGAAAAAAAAAACGTCTCGCTTAATCTTGGGACGGGGGGAGTATTTATTATCATTTTTTCAAAACAAGTACGAAAAAGAAATGTGTCATCTTAGCTGAGACAGAAAGAGTAGTTTTATAATAAAATGTGATTAGGAATAAGTTAAAGAAATGTGAGGTCCATTATAAAAAAGTGAAATGTGACAAACTTTATGGGGATGAACGAAAACAAAAATAAGTGACAAATTTTCTAGGACAGAGTGAGTAGATCATAAGTTTTGGAAAAAAATATATAAACAGTAAATTAATAGCAGCAAGGTTCGGTAGTGTAAAACAAAAATGTGACTGAATTTATTCGTAAAAATCAAATGTATTCCATTATTCATATGCTAAGTATAATTTAACTATAGAACATGAATAAGTATATAAAATTAGTAAAATCTGATTATAATTATATATTACTCCATCATAGATATTAAAAAAAATCTTCTCTATAAAGAACGTTTACCGAGAATATCACAGCTAACATTTGGACCCCCGATAACCACATCACAATTTGCGGATTTTCCATTGCCTCTAATTCGAAGCCTTAGCATAACCTAAGACGCGTGACTAAAATTCAAATGCGTTATCGATATTGAGATTATACAATATAAGCATGTAGCTGGATTACTGATAGGATAATACATAATGCAATTTATGTTTATAATTAACTCGCTAATAATTACTAATACACATCAATTTAAGTTCATAGTACATGAAAAAAATTTCAAAATTAGTAAATTTCATCAACTATATTATAAAATTGAGTAAATGTTAAAATTGGTCCTGAACATATGCTCATTTTATTATTTTGGTCCTACACTTTATCTTTTGGATTTTTCGATCCTGAACATATGGAAATTTAATCATTTTGATCCTCCGTCAATATTTGCGTTAATATTTAAAGGTCAACCATTTTAATCACAATGTTGACCAACTTAAGCAATTTTTAATTATTTAATAACTCTTAATCATTTAAAATAAAAAAAAATTAAAAATGAAAATAAAGAGGAAGTATGCTTCCTCTGCAAGCATTTTTGGAAAAAACTCTCCCCTTCTCTCACTTCGACGGCGCCGACGAGCAGCGGCGAGCGACGACTAGTTTTTCGGCAGATGGAGAAGGAGATTGATGAATTCGAGAAAATTTGTAATACATCAATGGAGTAGTTGCAGGTATGTTCAAATAAGTGTTCTATCAAACACTTGGTGTGCAACCAAGTGGTACTTTTTTCTCCCCCAATTCATTATGTTTATGTTGTTTCTGAGTTGATGATGTTCACGTGTTGTGAGTATTTGAGCATTTGTAACAGATTCAAAGTCCCTCAGGTCATCTGTGTATAGCTTTTTTCAAATTCCTCTCTTCCTTCCATGACAAATTCTGGAAATTTGCCATGGCTTTTGACGATTCGGAGTGAAGTAAATTTCTTGCAATTGCAAGACTCGTACCGGAATCGAAGGTCACGTTGGCCACCACTCTCACCAGACTAGGTGCTCTTCCCCTTCCCCTCACCCTTCTCATTCTCCATCTGCCGAGAAACTTAACTGCCGCACGCCAGCGCCGTCGCATTGAGAGGGTGAGAGTTTTTTTCAAAAATGCTTGCAGAGGAAGCAGACTTCCTCTTTATTTTTATTTTTAAAATTCTTTTTTCAAAATGATATATCCTTAAAATAATTAAAGTTATGATTAAGAGTTATTAAATAATTAAAAAATTGCTTAAATTGGTCAAAATTGTGATTAAACGAAAATATTGACGGAGGACCAAAATGATCAAATTTTCATATGTTCAGGACCAAACCTTTACTCTATAAAATTTTAAAAATATTTTATTGACAACTATAGTTGTACATAAAATCCAAAAATTTTAATCAATACTGTAAAAAATATGAGTAATAATTTATCGTACAAATGATTATATCTATTGATGTGCATAACCTCAGTTTGAATATACCACAATTTAAGCTAGAGATGTTAACTGAGTCGGGCCGACCTAGCCCAGTCTACCCACCACTGAAATGAAGCGGGCTTGGGCTGGGCTGATTAGATTAATCGAGCTCCGATTGGGCCTTTTTACAAACCCAGGATCAGCCCGAGCCCAGGCCCACACAAAGCCCGGCCCAGGGCCAGAACTGGCTCGATCCCAGGCCCAACAGAATCTAAGTTATGTTCTTGGTTTTATACTACTCGTACTATGTCACGACCGCATTTTCTAATGATAGAAAATACGGTTGATCGCGACTAGGGGAGGGTAAAAGAAGCGGGAAAGAAAAGGGGAAACAACGAAACTCGACCAAAGCTCGAAATAAATGAGAATAGCTCGATTAAATCAGAGTATCATTTCAACAATCAGCAACTCCAAATGAAACTATCTCAACAATACACGAACTCAAAAGAAACAACATTTAGCGTAAGCATTCGAGAGAAGAATACTATTATGTATGAAGACATAATATATTCAGAATATTTTATTTGTCATCTTCTTTACTTTTATGCTCAACATGCCGAAAACATTTTTATAAAAATTATTTATCATGCCATTAATGAGTTACCTCGGGGTTTTAGTCACTAAAACATTTCACCAACATCATCATCACCATCAAACTTAACATCATCAACATCACAATACCATATCTGAACATACATGACAAGGAATGTGGCCACATTCCAAGTCACTAGACCGGCCAACTCAAAGATATAGTGCACGATCTACGGGTGTACACTAGCCTGAGTAGGGACTCACTCCCTAGTCAAACCAGAATTCGATTAACCATACATGGGAAAAGCCACTTCATATAGGTCCCACATCAACACAAAAATATGGCATGACAAACATATTTTGCACCATTTAAAAATAAACATACTTAGGACATAGTCCTTATTTAAAAAGAAAGTCCACCTCGTTCGCTTAAAATGATCAACTTGTCTTTCCATTCCGTTCTCGAATAGCGTGCAAAAATCAAATCCATTTTTAAAAGAACATAATACGCTGAAAATTACACCTTCATAAAATAAAGTAATTCATAAACTATGCATGTACGAGATGTTAAATCTTACCCATCAATCCCCTTTTTTTTTAGGAAAAATCATGAACTCTTCTCGACAATAGTACTCTTCTTCCCCAAAATAATCCTCTCGGCCAAGACTCCCAAAACTAATTTTTCTCCTTGTTAATTATCAAAAGCCCAACCATTAGCTACTCCAGTTCAATCCTTTATCAAAATCTCCTGCCAAGATAAGCAATTTCCCATTGGATTTACTAACCCAAAAGTCAGTGCGTTTCCCCAAATTCCAAAATCACAATGAACTCCAATTCTACTCCTAACATCACTCTCCTTCTTCTAAAAAAAAATTTGTACAGCAACGACGTCTCTATCTCCCATCTTTCTTCCCCAGACTCCTCCTCTCTTCTTCTCTCTCTCAGCGATCTGATTGTTACAATGTACTCTCCACATCGCCGCTGCTGCTATTTGGGATTCGTCGTGACCGAGCAGGGCCATCGCTGTCCCGATCAGCTTTGCTCCATCGCTGTCGCTGGGTGGTCTGCCGCTGTCACTCCATCCATCAACTCTCTCTTCTTAACCAAACTTTTCAAATAACTAAACTCATCCAAAACTGAGAGCAACTCAATTTAAAAGGTCAAATAGCAACAAGGCATTCTTCTTTTCTCCTCCACCAATTCTCTCGTCTCTTTCTCAAATCTTCCATCTCCATCTCTCCTCTCTGCCCCTCCTTCGTGCCGCCGCTTCCGTCACTGGCATCCAGCAGATCTCGCCTTCGCTGACGTCCCCTATTCATCTCCTCTTTCTCTCCTACCATCATACATCGCTGCCTCTCTTCCTTTAGTTCGCAGCTCCTCCGTCGGCCAGAAAGCAGCGTCGTCGCTGTCACAGTTTCACGCCGTTATCTCCAGAAATCGTCACTCTGTCCAGCCTCGTCGCCTAGCACAGCAGTAGCCGCTGCGTCAATCCACCACCTGCTCCAGCTTCGCCGTCGGTAAGTCCCTCATCCTCAACAAACTTCTGCGCACATACAACAAGCAAATTCAGTTCACAACCTCTCTCTCCATGCCGTCAACCCGTTTAGAGTTCTGCTGCCGAGAATCAGCTCCGCTCCTCTCCTGCTCTCTCTCTCGATCAACTCTCTCGAAAATTGGTGTGTGGAACGTGAAATTATATAGATTGTTGGTAGGGTTTTTCTGAAACTAATTCGATCGGTTCATATTTTTTAGGTAGTGCAGATAGTGGCCTGATTTTGTGGAATAGCAATTTTAGAAAAGCAAAAAAAGGAATGAATATGTTAAGAAAGGAAAAGGAAATAAAAAGAATGAAAAAAACATACCTGCGTTTCATTTGTTGGAGGCTGTTTTTTTTCGCTGCAACAATTTCACGGCACATCTAAACTCATCTTGGATTTCCTGCTTACCAGCAGTTCCTCTTCATTATTTTTTTTCTCAGGCTTGAAATTACACAACACATCAGCATTTGATATCTTTCTTCTCCTAATGTTCCAGAAATCTCAAAATTGCACCTAGATGTAAAATCTACATCAATTTCTCATACTCTCTTACTTCTCCTTAATTTTCAGAATTCTTAAAATTGCAATTGTCAAAGATGTAAACCACAACAAATTTCCTATTTCACCCTAGCCTACTGCCATTGATATTACTGTAGTTAAAAACTTATGTGCCAAGCATTCACTTTTTTTTTTTTGTTTCATAAGGTTTAATCGACAGCCCGTTTTTCTGTTATTTTTGGCGTATGGAGATTTCAATTTTATTTGAGCCGCTGCCAACACTTGAAATCAATCAAGACAATTTGATGTGAAAGTGATAAAATCCGCATGGATGAAGTTTGGGGAGAAGTTTTTGGAGTATTTGGGTAGAAATTACGAGTTATACATGGAGAATTCTCATAGAAGCTTCTTAAAAGAAGTTGTATTCCATTGCTCGAGGATAATGGGGGCGATATATACAAATATAAATAAAAATGAAATTCTCAATTAAAGAATGACTAAGGTAATTGAGAGATCTCAAATTGAAAGAAGAATTGCTGAACGAAAACTAGTTTCACCCTTTTTCGCCTAACTGGATTATGAAAAAAAATTAAGAATTTGGTAGTATTGTAGCACATCGTTGAGGCGATAGAATTTCATAACATAGAGAAAAAAGTGGAGATAAGAGGGAGACCATAGTTGAGATAGTTGTAGCAAAGAAAAACGAAGAGCGAGAAATTGAGGAGAGGGAGAAAATACAAGAGGCGCTCACAGTCTCTCGTTTAGTCCCTCAACATATCATTTTTCTATACAGAGTAAATGTCCTTTTTTGTCCTTAACATATGTCGATTTTTTTATTTTTGGTCCATAACATTATGTTTTGAATTATTTGGTCCTTAACAAATAAAAATCAGTCACATTTGGTCCGAATTGGACGGAAATGGTTAAATCTAACGGTCAACTAATATTAATTGAATTTTAACTGGATTAATATTCAATAATTGTTTTTTTTTTAATATTCAATCAACTACGGCAATGCGCCACCCCTTTCTGGTTCGCCGGCACCACGCCCTCGAATCCCTGAGATTCCAAAACACAATCTCCGGCACACATTCTCCATATCCCTTCTCTTTATACTTCCTCACTATCGCCTCATAATCCGTCTCCCATGGATTCGCCGACGCCTCATCGAATTCCATATCACTGAACACAAACAACCTCTTTATCATCTCCTCCGCCTTCATCTTCCCTTTCACCAACACTTCAAGTATCACATCAAACACCTTCTGGAAATCAGTGTTATATCCCCATTCCATACTTTTAACAAACACAATTTTCGATTTCAAACTCTCCCCTTCCAATTTTTGAAGCTGTGGATTTTCGCTGAAATTGATGAGCTTTCCATGGCTCCTCGCTCTATTCCGACACCAAAATCCCTAGCGCCACCGATACCTTCATCGGAGTCCCATACATACTCCCTGAAACATTGTCATCAAAATCCCTAGCGGCACAAGCACTTCCTTCATCAGCCGATCCCTCACTCTATACGCATAATACGTCTCCTCCACGCTTTCATACTCCGGAAACTCCGCCACCGGAAACACCTTCTTCGCTATGGTCTCACACAGCAGTGTGATTCTGTCAAACGGCGAGGCTAATTCGGTTCAATTTCCCCAATTTCAACATCTCCATGTCCAATCTCAACCGATCCGATGCAATCGTGCAGAAACCTGAAATCGGCGTCGTGATTGACCGCTCTCCTCGCTATAGCTGAATATTAATTGATTTGTAAAAATAAAAAAAAAACAATTAATTGAATATTAATCCGGTCAAAATTCAAGTAATATTCGTTGACCGTTAGATTTAACCATTTCCGTCCATTTCGGACCAAATGTGATCGATTTTTATTTGTTAAGGACCAAATAATTCAAAAGATAATGTTATGGACCAAAATCAAAAAATCGTCATATGTTAAGGACCAAAAAGGACCTTTACTCTCTATATATATATATTTTGACTATGAAGATTGAATATTATTTACACATATATCCATTTTATTAATATATTATTAGATGCATGATTATTTTATATTTGTATTTTTTTTAAATAATTATAAATTTTATTAATGATATTATATGCAAAAATAATCAATTAATTTATTTACTCAACCTAAATCAAAACTTATAAGATTTGATTTCCATTATTACATTTGATTTGCATTATTATACGTATATCTGATTTATCTCAATTAAAAATAGTTCCATAAGTATCTATAATTCCTAATTTTGTGGTATTATATAGCATATGCGTGTGTAATCTATAACTATAACACATATCAATCGGGGTGTATTATATTGCTAACTATTTAAGATGCTAACTATGCTAACTCATCAATACAGTGTGTTAAAAATGTCAACACAATGACATTAAAATATCAACACATTATATTGAAGTTCAACAAAATCATGTGTTGACATTTTAATGTCACCGTATTGATATTTTTAATACATTGCGTTGATAAGTTAGCAGACTAGCAACTTAAGAAAGTTAGCAATTTAATCACAACCTCATATCAATTAATCCATATTCCAATATAAAACTTGATGTCTACAAAATCTTATTGTGGGAATATATCTTTAAACATCATTTATGGAGTACTATACAATTCCAATATAGGTTAATTAATGGTTAATTAGCACAATAAATTTTTTGAACTTGGCCAAGCTCAGAACCAGCCCAAATACCAACTGGGCCCGGGCTCGGGCTCGGGCTGGGCCCATTATGTAAACCAAAACCCAGGCCCAGCCCGGACTGCCACCAACATGGGCCTGGGCTGGGTTGGGCCGACCTGGCCCATTTGACACCTCTAATTTAAGCTCATCGTACATGAAAAAAAAAAAAAAATCAGTAAATTTCATCGCAATAAGTATATTATACTCTCTTCATCCTTAAAACATTGGCAACTTTTTAAATAAGACGAGTTTTAATGTGAAATAGGTAAAATAAGAGATAGATAGAGAAATGTAGTGGATTGTGGGGTCCACATTATAAATAATGTGTATCATTATTATTTGTTGAAAACTTTCTCTATTTAGACTTTTTTAAATTTTGGGGGACCGACTCAAAATGGTAAAACTAGTCCTAGTTGATTGTGGGGTCCATATTATAAATAATGTGAATGATTATTATTTATTGAAAACTTTTTATATTTAAACTTTTTTAAATTTTGGGGGACCGACTCAAAATGATAAAACTAGTCCTACTTTTTAGGACGGATGGAATAAAATTCAGAAAATATTTTATAGACAACAATAGTTGTATATAAAATCAAAAAAATATCAGCAATACCGTTAAAAATATGAGTAATAATCCAGTGTACAAAAATGATTATAATATGATGTGCATAACATGAGCTTAAGTATACCACAATAAATTTGATTTATAAAATACCAATAAGGGGCACTATATTGCTAACTCAATGTTTAATTGCTAACTATAACTCAATAATAGCCATTAGATATTCAAATTAAAGGTCTAGATCATTAACTACAAAATGTCAATATGATCAACAAAAAACGCCAATAAGGCTATAGGATTAATTCCAATAAAAATCAATAGAAGTATTAATGTCAAGTTAGTTATAACTAACTTTTAAAAGAAATCCCTAAACTTTAAATTCATATAACATATATCAAATTAAAGATAATTTTATAAGGATTCCAACGATATACTACATGCATATGTGCCAACGTCAAAATTTGAAAAAAAAAATCTAGAATTTTCGTATTTTTCGTAGACAGGCTAATGTCAATACAGCTAAGCTAATGTCAATACAGCTAAGATAATATGTCAACATAAAGCATATACAATGTCAATCCTAAATTTGTGTTGACATTCTCAAAAGCATTGTGTTGATATTTTCAAAACACTATATTGACATTTTCATCCAAAACCCTAATTTGGCGTTTTTTTTTAATTTTTTTCGATTTAATTAATAAAAACGTAAATTACACGTGGCAAATTGTAGACCACACGTTTTTTAAAATCATGTGGCCTTAAATTAGTTGTAGTTAGCAATTAAATGATGAGTTAACAATTGATCACTCCCCATACCAATAAAATGATAAAATATACCTTTAAAGTATAAATAATAAATATTTATTATAATTATTTTTTTTAACTAAATTTTTTATAAAAGGATTACCAAATGCTATAATTAAGTGAGGGAGAAATAAAGAGCTAAAGCAAAGGATAATATTTTGTCAAAAAAAAATGAAGAAAAGAAATCACTCATGAACAATTACTACTACAGAGACCTGATGTGGTAGTTGCTTGGGTTCGTCGTTCAAACCAGTGACGGATTCAGGATTTTTGATTTGGGGGTACGATAAAGTGTAACAACAATACATAACTTCAAAATCCGAGTGACCGATTCTCTTCTCTTTATGCCGTTCTTAAAATAAAATCTTTGTTTTCAATTTTTGCTTAAAAAACTTTATCGTATAGCATAAAAAATGATTATTGAAAAATGATTTTACTTTTTAAAGAATATGTTATTTTTATTAAAAGTCATCTTTTAATTTATTCGAGAAAAAATTTCAATTACTTGTATAAAAAACAAAAAAGACATGCATCCTAACATTTTTTATAGAATTTATTTATCATATTTATATTAAAAATATTTGTTATATATTTATATACTATGATTTGAAATCTATATCAAGAAAAGACACAAATTTAAGGACACAAAGCCATGATAGAGCTACGTGAAACAAATGTAACTAAGAGTAAAAATAAAAATAAAAATAAAAACAAAGTTAAAATAGATCTATAAAAGTGGGTAAAAATAATGCTACAAATGAGTGAAAAGAAAATGTACAAAGAATAGAAATACAAAATAAAAACAAATCCTAAGAGATCTATAAAAGAGCGTGTGGATAAAATGGGTGCATGCAAAATCGTGGTAGAACGGAATCGAACCCACGTTTCCTGGCCTACAATAGAAGGATCCAACCACTGGACCAATTATAATATAAGTAATGTGCAGTACTTCAATAAATTATTATAAGAAAATTTTGGGGGTACACTCTTACCCACTTACTCCTTAATAGATCCGCCCGTGGTTTAAACAGTATTGCAAACATGATCACACATCATCATATAGCTCGTAATTCCTTTATGTATCCTCCTTTTATGTTTTGGTCTTTTATTCCGGATTGTATTATAGAATACTTTTAATCAATCCACCGTTGTTCCTCCAAAAAAAAAAGAAAAGAAAAATAATGGTGATGTTTAATAAATTTTATCTTTTAATTTTTGACTAATAATCATACTTTTCTCGAAAATAATGTTACTAGTAACTTTTTATAAATAGTCTTAAAATTCCCTATTTATATTAGTATAGAACTATAGATAGATAGATTAGTGGCTAGATTAAGTTTTTTTTAACAAAGCCTCTTTTAGCAACTCTATGCCAATGAATTGTACAAGTGGTACATATATGTATATATATATACTTGTACACAATACGATGATAATTAGCTAGAATACCATGTGTGTTGCAATTGCAAATATTTTAATTAATCATTTGCTTACAAAATACACGCAATAATAATCACTACACGTTATTGCTGTTGTATAATTTTGTTTCGTGACAAGTATTTCTTTATGAAAAATCATGACATTTAATTAATGAGATTACGAACGTATAGCATGATGCAGCTGCAGAAACAACAACCGTCTTTTATACCATAGTCTAGCCAACAAATGTATATTAGTTCAATCTCTTTTACATAATAATATATCGAGTAAAAGCTAAAATTGGTCAACATATGACTATTTTATGTTTTTGGTCCTTAACATTATCTTTTGGATTTTTTGTCCTTAATATACTATATAGAAATTTGATCATTTTGGTCATCCGTCAACATTTTCATTAAAAACTAATGATTAACGGATTTAATCCCAATTTTGACCAAATTAAATTTTTAATTCTGACTTTTTACTCCCTAATTAATTCCCTAATTATTTTAATAAATATTTATTTAAAATCATCTAAATTATATTGCCGATGAAGCCAAAGCAACGCCGCCTTCTCCGACGGCAACCTCTCCCTCTCCAACTAGGGGTGGATCGGTACGGTATACCGTACAGAGAGTGTCATACCGCATACCGTACCGAAAGTAGCGGTATGACAAAATTCTAACCGATACCTTACCGTATTTTTGGTATACCGGACTTCGGTATACCGAAAATTCGATATGATAATTTCAATACCGTTATCATACCATTAATGCGGTATACCGTACCGTATTACGATATACAATACTTTTACGGTATACTGTAATATAATTATACATGTTATAAAAAAATCTACTATTATAATTTTATATCCAAAACATTTAAAATAACATTTCCAAGTGTTCAACTATTTGAAAAAAATCCAAAACAATAAAACTTAAACAATTCAAATCCAAAAATAAAACAACCAAACCTATACCCAAAATATTTAAAATAACAATTAAACTTAAACTCGATGAAACCACCATAACCTAACTATTGATATTAATATTAAATATAAAATGAGACACGGATTAGGTTACTGTTCAAATATGTGCCAAATGAAACTAAAGTAAAATAATGGCAATATGTGCAAATGAATCTGCGTGAGATGTGGGGGCGGAGGGATTAGCCCTAAAAGTAATGTTTGGGGTCTTTTATATAGTATTTAATTAGATTATGTATTTTAAATATTTGAAGTTTATACATATAACATATATACTGAAGATTCGGTATACCACGATATACCGCGGTATGGGATATTTGATACCGTTACCGTACCGTAAGTTTTCGGTACGGTATGATACCGTACCGAAAACTACGGTATACCGAAAAATCGGTATTTTCGATATTTTTTCGATATGGTAAGTCCGGTATTTCGGTATGTCGGTATATTTTCCCACCCCTACCTCCAACCACGTCCTCTACTCCAACCGTTCCGCCGCCTACGCTTCCCTCCACCAATTCATCGAAGCTCTTTCCGATGCCGAGAAGACCGTCGAGCTCTTCCACTCTCCTTTTTTAGCCCAAACAAACTCATCACAGAATTTCTCACACCCCCAATTAAAACACAACTGCTCTTTCTGTCGTAGGAGCTGAAATAAAGCTATGACTTCAATCCCAATCAATCCCTCCCCCACCGCATTGTCAATTGCCCATTTCTCGCCTCCGCCTCTCACGCTCCACTTGCTGCGCCGCTTCCGGAATCAGAAATATTATTTATTTTTGATTTCAAATAAATATTTATTAAAATAATTAGGAAATTAATTAAAAAGTAAAAAATCAGAATTAAAAGTTTAATTTAATCAAAATCATGATTAAATCTGTTACTCGTTAGTTTTTAACAAAAATATTGACGGAGAACCAAAATTATCAAATTTTCATATGTTTAGGAATAAAAAACTACATTTTGCAACATTACTAATAAAGATTTAGTAGAGACATTGAATAGAATGTTGTTCGTGACAAGCGACGATTGGTTTAGTTTATTAATGTGCATGGTCGGTAAGTCGGTCGTGGTGAAGTCATATTAAAAGTGTGTAGATTAATTAGCACAAATAAATTATAAAAAAAAGTGAGCACATGTCTACATGTGCACCCTATCCCTATCCCATGATTTGTAAATTTAGTTTGACTTATAAGCCTCCTACACCGCACAAGAGCCATATTATTATTAGTCTTATAAGCATCTAAGCATCAGCATAAAATTAAAATTAAAAGTACATAAAAATTTATTTAACATAAAAATAAAATTAAAACTAGTTGTGTATTATGCTATTGTAGACTGTTCAATTAGTAATTAGGACAAGGACTAGAATATTAAACCGCCTAACTGTAACACCATTATTGATTGGACTTTAAAAGATTTTATTAGTAGGGGCCCCTCAAAATTGTTGCGTTAATTAATTAAACATAGATGAATTATTCCAGCATTTTAAGCCAAAATTTCTGGCACGTCATTGTCCTGGGGTATATAGAAGAACACTACTTTTTAATTTTGATCATAATTTCTCTAACGATTATTTACAGCCTCACAGAATCAATCAATGTGACATATAATGTTAATTATTCGTAATCACTTTAGATAATCGTTTTACGTCACTCCTTTAATCTACAATAAGGCCATTTTCTGTTCTGTAATAAGAAATTCAAATATTGATACAAAATATCATGAATAAAATTTTAGTTATGAGTGTAATTATTAAATATCACAATTTATGCGATTTATAAAATTACGCAAAATTAAAGATAGCACGATTTGCTAAAACAATACACGGTAAGAAGTCGTTGGCCACCTTGACATTGAGAAATTATAAGAATTGTAATTTATAGTAAATGAATGCTTTATCTACCAATATTTATGAGCCGTGTTATTGATAAATGTCAATGTATGTTGTATACTCTTATTAAATAATAAAAATAATAATATCTTCATCCCATAGAAAAATGTTATATAATTTTTTCCATAGAAATAATTCATATTCTTTTATAACAACTTTTTTCT
Organism: Salvia hispanica; assembly: GCF_023119035.1. Lineage (NCBI taxonomy): Eukaryota > Viridiplantae > Streptophyta > Magnoliopsida > Lamiales > Lamiaceae > Salvia > Salvia hispanica. Next base: position 53,769,415 of record NC_062967.1, read on the forward strand.
CGTCTTTTACCTTTTAATTTATTGGTCACATTATACACCATACAATTTCACCTACTCTTTTACCAGTTATATATTAAAGTCCGTGTCAATTCCAAATGACATATTTCTATAGTACCAAAGAATTATAAAAGAAGCCATTAATCATTATTAATTACCATGCATGTGCTTGATAGATTCTCCTTCACAACACACACAACTTCACACACAAATACAAACCAAAGTACCATGATCAAGAATAACCCATTCTGCCGACCCCGCCTCCGCCCCTCCGCCGCCAAGAAGTCCCCCATGTCTCTGCTCGACCGCCTCCGGGAGGCCGTCTTCCGCCTCATCATGATTTCCGCCCTCGCCAAGAACCGATCATCGCCAGAGCCGCCGTCGTCTGATCATTACTATTACTCCAACGATCACCACCACAGCGAAGCCATCGCCGACTGCATACAGTTCATCAAAAAGTCCACCACCACCGCTGATGATGACGAGACCCGCCACTCTGCCGCCTTTCCACTGCCGGTCATGTAATTAGAGGAGTCGTTTCATGGTTAAAGTTGTGTAGTTTTCTTCTTTTTTTTTCTTGGGTTTTAATTTTACATTCTCTTACACAAACATATGTAAATTGATGATTATTCAGAATCGGTTAGCTTTTTGTGATTGTCTAATTTGTGTTAAATTTAATAATCGTTAGCTTCTTGTTTTATTTGATTATCGAATTTGTGTTGAATTCATCTTGATTTCTTGGTAGCCTTGGTTCCTAAATCAAACTGTATGTGACAATAAAAATTACTTTCTTCCCCGTCCTATTTCATATGTTTTTTTATTTGGACAATGACCAATAAATATGTCATTTCATGCATCTTTAGTATTTTAAATAAATGGACTATACATTAAAATAATTTATTCTCCTAATGGTTATTACTCTTAAATTATTATAAAACTAATATATTACCAAGTCATATATTCCAATAAACCCCATAGAGTCTCGCAAGTTTAAACAAATTGGAAACAAGGTTGTTAGTATAATATTACAGACTAGTTGAGTAAAATATTATTCCAAATAATTTTACTAATAGCTTGTACTATAAAAAATGATGATATTAATCCAATCCCATTATATATCTGATTATCTGAAAGTTATTAAGGTACATAAAAAGTCCTCAAACTTTGAAGGTTTCACATATATGGTCTCTAACAAAAAAATGCATATGCGAATTCTCTAAACTAAGATGAAAAATTATTTTAAGTTTTTCTTTTCAAAATTTAAGATAAAATTGCCTTCTTTTAACTTTTTATTAACTTTAAGTTACTCGTCATTCGAAAATAGCAAAGTCTATAAATAACTAAATTAGCTTCACATAATCATAATTAGCTTCGATTCACATACACAAGAGATCATTTAACCTGAAAAAGCAGGGCACATTGATGAAGAATGAAGTTGCAAAGCCTGTTCACCCCGACGTAATCAAACAGTGACAATATAACAAATTTTAGTTAGTCTTTGTTTATACTACCTCGATTAAGAATATGAAATTGGAGACTTCAATTTCAAAGCCAGTATTTGGTAACATGAAAATGCTTAAATTTTGTATTGACTTATAATTTCAAATTATTCAATTTCACAAATTAAATTACATATCAAAAATAAATCATTTAATTTCAAATAGTTATAAAATCCGATACATTCACGTATTGCACTCATAGCACATGTTGCACACATAATGAACACGCATGCGCACACAGTACACACAGGGCACATTTGATTGCCTTGTTAAGATATGATTGGAATGTATGTTTTTAATTTGTATTATTTAATTCTTAGATAGTGTAAGTTGACTTAAGTTTGGTTGACCAAAGGCATGAGCGAGTTAGAACTAAATATTGGTTTGGCGAAGGGTGAATACATCATGGATATAAATATGTATTCCCAAAAGTAACCTTATTAAATTTTGTGTATTACGAATATGTCCTTGAACCCCTCTTATTTTTCTACTCTCTCCCATGATGGAACTGGCAGCGGAAGCGGTGCGGTTGATTAACATAATTTAACAATTATTAATCGCACAAATAAATCACATAATAATCAGATCTATTTAGCAGATTATTTAGACAAAATCTATTCGCGTAATTCTCACATGTATCATGCTCATAACTTGAATTAATCATGCCTTAAGAATATTGAAACCTAAAACATACTTTTCTACGGAGCAGAAATAATACCTAATTAATTTTCCAAAGAATTGAAGATGGCTAGCAGCTTCTCCACGTGACGCTTTGAATACTAAACCACAAATCTTCTCTCTGGTTCCCGAACTGTACATCTCGATATCAGTGTGGGCTGATCTCACCGTGAATACTAGGACTTAAATAAAGAAGATTTAAGAAATCCTTTTAGGAATAGGACAAAATTTTCGAGCTCCTCTACAGCTTGAGGGGGCGAAAATTTCAGTGTAAAAACTTATGATTTCTGTCTCCTTTATTCTCCTATTTATATTAAGTTCCTTTTGGGCCCAGACAGGGATCTATGGAAGGTTTTGGATATGTGCCCATCCAATTTACTTTTTACTAATTAAATTGAACCCACAATTTAATATAAGCTTTAATTGGAATATTACGAGCATCCACTATAGAAGTAATATTGAACTCTCCCCATCCAAATCCGAAATTATAAGTAATCCGGGTTTCCGTTTTATCTTTCATTTCCTAAGCTTAAGATAAAAATGTCCATTAATTAATTAATGTCTGCTATGGACTTAATTAATTAACTTCTTATTAATTCCAAGAGTGGACTTAGCATGAAACGCTTATTTATTATTCATAGAGTAATCAAACTCCAACTAGCTTATAATTTCGGATTTGGATGGGGAGTGCAATATTACTTCTGTAGTGGCTGCTCGTAATATTCTAATTAAAAGCTTATTATAAATTAGAGAATAAAGGAGACAGAAAAAATACACATTATTTTCTTCCAAAATTTTCGTCACCCTCCTCTACACTGTGAGGGACGATTTTTTCTCTCCTCCGTGTGATAGGTGATACGCTCGGATTTTGCACTATTTTAGGGCCCTTAATTGGTTTGTTTTTAGTGCCTAAATCGCAACTCATGTCCATATTTCATATATTTTATCTATTTTGGTATTTTGACATGTTTTGTAAGAATTGTGCATATTTGAGCCAAAAAGATAAGAAAAAGTCGAAGATGGAATTCTGGCGCGTTCAAGACGCCCAGCGGCCCGCTGCGTTTGCCGCAGCGACCGCTGGCCTACAGCGACCGCTATGCTTGAAGCGGTCCGCTCCGGAAAAGTTGTGTTGAAAAGTCTGAAGATGCCCAGCGACCGCTGGGGCGTGTGCAGCGACCGCTCGAGAGGATCTCGTAGCCACTGGACTAATTTGCAGCGACTGCTACAGGACATACAGCGACCGCTAAGCAAATCCGCAGAGGCTTCGGACAATGCAAGCGACCGCTGGCCAAGGCGCAGCGGTCCGCTGCGAGAAGGCGGCTCACGAATTTAATTAGATTTTCTCCAGATTTTACCAAGATTAGTCAATCTTTTCCTTTCCTCCACAGGATTCGACTTACTCCCTATATATACTCCCTTAAACCTCTTCATTCAGATACACCTTTTACACTCTTTGCTTCACAATTCTAGAGCGAAAATACTTGAGAATTCATCACTGTGCAAGAGGTTGAAGACGAAGTCAAGTGAAGATCAAGGCTACAGGATTCGTTCTATCGAAGTATAACTTGTACCATAGTTGCAAGTATACAGGGCAGAACTTATGTGACTCGTCCTATCGAAGTATAGACTGTACTAGGGTATTGAAGGAATTTGTATAACCATAGTTGTGAACGCACATCCCTGGAATTCTCTTATCTCATCTATTCGACCTCTATTTTGTGCTGCATTCATCCGCTTTCTGTTTTCAATTTAATTGTTTTCACAAAATTCGCTGGTTCTCCAAATAGTAAAAGAAGCTTAGTAGAAGATAGCCAATTGTTGATCTTATTCCCCGTGTTCGATATCCTGGTACTGACCTTTAGCTATACTAGATCTACTCTGTATACTTGCAGGTATATTTAGTGCTAATAAATAGTGCATCAATAGGTTTTTTGTCTTCTTTATTTAAGTCCTAGTATACTGGTGAGATCAGCCCACCTTGATATCAGTTTACAGTCCGGAAACCAGACAGAAGATCTGTAGTTTAGTACTGAAGATCTTCAAGTGGAGAAGGTGCTAGCTATCTTCGATTCTTTGGAGAATCCTCAAGGTATAATGGCTACAAAAGCATGTTTTATATTTCAATTATTCTAAAGCATGATTTATTTGAGTTATGAGCATGATACATGTGATAATTACGCGAATACAATTTGTCTAAACAATCTGCTAAATAGATCGCTTGATTATCTGATTTATTTGTAAACGCACTCTTCCGCTGCCAACCCCTACAGACACGATGGAGGCAGGTGGAAAGACAGCGGTCGCGCGGCTAAACCGCGACGGCCTATAGTGAGCCGCGAGACCGGCACGACGGTCAAAATAAAAAAAAATTATTTCTTTAATTATTATTTATAAAATACCTATTTTTTTTCATTCCATCCCAATCTCAAATCTCAAATTTTGTTCTAGTCCAATTAATATATACCAACAATTAAATAAAAGTGTGAGGCGTTGCTGTGGCGTGGCTGGATAAGTTTTATGTGGCTGAGGCATGACCAGGCGGATAAGTTTTTTTTTTGGCTAAGGCGTGGGTGTTCCACTATTATAGACACTTAAGAGTGTCCTCAATAGGACCGCCATGGTAGCCTATTGCAAGCCGCGGATGCGCCGTGGCGGTGGTGGGACAGCCGGGTACCAGGGGAAGACGCATGGCATGCGGCGGTAAGCAGGGCTGTGCGCCGCGAGACCGCCGCATCGGTCATTTATGGGATTTTTTTTATTTTATTTTCTTAATTTATTTCTATATATACAACCTCTTCCTCATTTTTTACTTCACACATCCAAGCTACAATTCCACAACGCCACGAAAGTGATTCCCCCAGCACCAGAGAATCGCACTACCCGAGTAGTGAGAGCCAGTATCCCAGCAGCGGGACTCAAACCGCGAGTAACGACACCAGCACCGCCGTCGACGTGGGCGGCTTTCCCCGCCATGGGGTTGGCGGCTCCTCCTTCCCAGATGTGGGGTCAGTCCTCCAACCAGTCAGTCCGCCAACCAGAGGACTGTTGGTCGACCCCAATCGGCATTTGGGTCTACCGGCCCAACATGTACGCGGTGAACAGTCCACCGATTGATACCACTACAATCTTTGTCCCACCCACCCAATCCCTCACTGATTTTGATTCATTAACACTCGAGCAGATGGGTATCAGTCCAGGGAGGTGGGAGAATCATGTACCGCCCCTGTCATCGGCACCGGTACAAGGACGCGTGGAGACGCCAGCGCTGAACCGGAGAGGCGGGCGATGGGTGGCTGCAGCGGTGGGAGAGGGAGAGGCGGCCGGAGGGGGGATGGGTGTTGTGTTCTACTCCATGGAAGAGTTCGTAGTTGTGGCAAGGGTGTGGTGCGCAATCACAGAGGATCCAGCTGTTGGAACGAAGACAAAAAGCAATTTTTGGGCCCGCGTCACCGCCGCCTACAATGAGTTCTAGCCGCGAGGCGCGGTGGAGCGGAGTGAGGACCAAATCCGCATAAAATGCAGGCGGATCCAAACCGCCGTCAGCAGGTTCTCGGGTATCCATACAAACGACCTCCGCCTAGCTTAGAGCGGCCGCAACAATGCCGACATAAAGGCTCTGTCGTATGAGATGCATAGAAAGAATGGGAAACACCCCAAATTCACTTGCAGGGATGAATATCTCATTCTCAGGGATTCAATGAAATTAAGGGCCATCCGTGAGGGAAGGGGTGGGCGCGGCACCGAAGCGGACGAGACTCGGAGTTTCCGGGTATTGCAACAACAGTGGCTCACAGTTTATCGACCCCAACGAAGAGGTCGAGGAGGAGCCCCCCGCCGACGTCCACCCGGCCAGCAGTCCACCCTCCGGGATGCCAGAGTCAGTTCTTTTGCATCTGGATCTCGCGCGGGGATGTCTGCCCCCGTGGAGGTACTGTCCAACGACTTGGTCTTTTAGCGGCAGAAGCAGTTGATAGAGATCTAGAGACGGTACTCCAGCGAGACCAACCCGATGGTCAGAGGACGTACGAGGCCCTCATAAAGCAGATGAAGGGCCAGTTGGGGTTGTCCACCTCCAACAACGAGGCGGAGGATGAGGATGCAGATGTTGCGGAGGATTCTGAGGATGAGACCGAGTGAGCCGCAGATATTTTTATTTAATTTTCGTTGCATAATTTTTCTATATTTATAATATAACAAAGATTTGGTTTTTTTTTATTGAATTATGTTTTTTTAAATATTTATTTCTGTTCAATAATTTTGTTCTAGTCCAATTAAAATATACCAACACCTAAAAAAATGTGAAGCGTGCCTAGACAACTTTTTTGTGGGAGGTATGACTGTGATGATTGGGCAGAGCAACTTTTGTTTTTCTTTTTTGTGGCTAAGGCTAGGTGGAGGTTGTTCGGAGCCTTATCATAGGTTCTGATTTTTCATACAGATCATGTTCGAGTTTAAGTGCAAAAGGTCGAGTTCGTATTCATATTGAGAGTTTGTTCATTCAATTGTAACGTCTTAATGGATTTGATCGTTATAAGGTCAACACAAAACAATTAGGGGCTTCTTGGTATGATGGAATGGAATGGTGGAATGGAATGTGATTCATACTTTCATTCTATTCGTTTGGTCGGTGCGATGGAATGAATGAGTGAATGGATAAAAATGCAAAAGAAATCCAAAAAAATTATCATTCCATTCCGACCTCCATTCCATTTCAACTTCATTTCCATTCCATAATATCAAGCATATAGTTAGAAATCACATAATACATTAATATATTTGTATCCAAAATTAAAATGACCATTGCAGTTTATCCCTAAATCTTATAGTCGAAAACCCTAGTGCATCTCCCTAATCGATTATTCAGCAACAACCCCAAAATCCTTAATCCGTTTCTAATTGTGTGTAACTGGAGCTCGGATGAATCAGTTTTATCCACGTTTCTGAATTGCGAAGAATTCGGAGAAGCTCCAACGTTCTTCAATGGCGGGTAATGCTATAATAGGCATATTCAAATCGCCTCTCATTTCTGTGTGTTCACAACTTGATTTGTCATAGATCGTAGCAGCTTGAGTTTTTGCAATTTGAAGTTTAATTCGACTTTTTGCCTGTAAAAGGAGGTCAGTCGGAGAGAGAAGACAAAGTTTCATTAGAACTGACGGAGGAAATCCTTCAGAGTATGGAAGTTGGAATGGCGTTCCGCGACTATGTATGTGTTCTTCGTAATTTTATTGATTCATTATGGAAAAATGTTGACCTTTTAGATGAACATAATTTTTTTGCTCGCTGTTGGCTATTTGCAGTACATTATAATTTTATCGTTTGGATATATGCTCAGCTGCTCTAGGTGAGCAGTGAGCACTGGGTATCTTGGATTTGAATACACATCTGATTGGTTAATTTTGGCTTATATGTTATGGTGGTGTATAGTGTCTGTCTGCAAACGTATTGAACTTTGCATAAGTTATTGTTCGATTGCTGAAAGTAATTTTGTAATGTTCAGGACAAACTCTATCAGAAAATTCAATGAGTATAGTTTTTCGAAGTGCAAAAAAGTTATCTACTTTTGCAGTTTTTTGTATTCACTATGTTGGTTGCTAACTTATTTTTCTTCTGCAGAATGGAAGAATCAGTTCGATGGATTTCCATAAGACATCAGGTTATTTGGTAACTGCTAGTGATGATGAATCCATTCGTCTCTATGATGTTGCTAGTGCAACGTATGCATCCTCTCCTCATTTGCTGTTCAACTCTTCATGATGATTTGAGCTTTTTATGTTATGCAAGATATTCTTTTCTTTAATGTAAACAAAGTTGCATACTACGAGCTCTTTATTTATTTATGCATATATATGAAAAAAGAGAAACTCACTGCTTAGTGACTGTGATCTTCAAGACTTCAACTGGTATATTCTTGCAATATTGACATGTGAACTTTTGATAGTGTATTTCTCTAGAGTAGATTTTATAGATGTCTATGAAATGTTCTAAGGGATAGGCCTCTGGACATCCAGATGCCCAACTATGTCCCACTTATTCTCATCTTGCATCATGTGATTGCCATAATTATTAGATTATTGTCTTAATTTATACCAGCACTAAGTCTAATTTTCCTTTCATATATGGGAAGCATGTCTGCATTTTGAGTGAAGTTGGAGTCTCTTTATGAATTTGATTTAGCTTCATATCTTTGAGTAAAGTTGGTGTCTGCTTAATATTACATCTGCATGATATGCTAAGAGAGTCTTCTCATTGCATTCAGATGTTTGAAGACAATAAACAGTAAAAAATATGGAGTTGATCTGGTTAGCTTTACCTCTCATCCTACAACTGTTATTTACTCGTCAAAGAATGGCTGGGATGGTATGTATTTCAGATTACTCACATGACTATATTTTGAGGTAACACATGCCAGCACTAACTAACATATCCAACTCCAACAGAATCACTACGACTTCTTTCGTTGCATGATAACAAGTACTTGAGGTACTTCAAGGGTCATCATGACAGGCATGCAGACTGAACCTTACAGTGGCTTTCATCTTCTAGAATTTAGCATTCTCTTTTATGAATGAGTATAATAATAGAGAATACGATATTGGATTCACAGGGTTGTTTCTCTGAGTCTCTGCTCCAGAAATGATTGTTTTGTTTCTGGATCACTGGATAGAACTGTATTGCTTTGGGACCAAAGGGCTGAGAAATGTCAGGTGCAGATTCTTAATTTGTTGAATTATTTTCTCATTGATCATTGTTGAAAGTGTTCCTCTGGAAGTAGGGTCTTCTACGTGTTCAAGGGAGACCAGCTGCAGCTTATGACGATCAAGGACTTGTTTTTTCTGTTGCCTTTGGAGGATACATAAGAATGTTTGATACTAGGAAATATGAAAAGGTCAGAATATATCACATGAGTGAATCATCATAAATGTCAACTATTTACAGTTCTTCAGGTTCTGATTAAGAAACTGTTTATAGGGCCCTTTTGACATATTTTCTCTTGGGGGAGATGTTTCAGAAGCCAATGTTGTGAAGTTCAGTAATGACGGAGGACTTATGCTTCTGACAACGTCAAATGGACATATTCATGTCCTTGATTCATTCCGTGGAACCCTTGTGAGCTGTCTCATATTTCCCTAGAAAGCTCACATGCAATTTATTAGCTTCACTAGATGAGAGTGGGTTCTTATTTTAATTTTTCCTTTTGCTCTAGTTGGCGACACACAACGTCAAGCCAGTTTCAAGCAATTCTACTTTGGAGGCTTCTTTCAGTCCTGAGGGAACGTTTGTCATATCAGGTTCAACATCCTACTTGTTTGCAGGAGACTTTGATATCAATGTTCTTTTATGTAGTTTTATATTGCAGAAGTTTTATTTTTCCAACATATTATATTATTTTTCATCATATCATACTTAAGAAGATGTCCCCAAGTGGTGTTTGATAAAAAAAACATTATCCATCGTATACAAACAATTTGTTTCTACCAAATCCAGTTGAAGAGTTGAATTGATGTATTTCTGATCTAATGCCGATTGGTTATTTTGAGAGAATAAAGCTATTTGTAAAGGAAGTGAGGAACTACTTTATTTCAGCTCTTTTGCCTGCTTGATTCATAATTTACCATACATTGGGTAACTGCCAGCTCAAGATCAATATTGGTTGTTTTTATATTGTTTCATACAATAGAGTTTTTTATTGCTACTCGCTACCAAAATATCTAATTTCTTGCTGTCTCGTGTGTATCTGTGATCCTTGTGAATGTGAGCTCATGAAGCGTTTTTGTGTTGGATTTGATACATCCAGGCTAGTTGAGAGGCACTGACAATTTTCTTTTCATTTCTTGATTTTAATCTACATGGAAGGTTCTGGAGATGGTAGTGTTTACGTTTGGAGTGTTCGAAGTGGAAAAGAGGTATTAAAACTGCTTTTACTCCCTTGTAGTTTGTTTTTTTGAATTTCATTTTTCATTCTTCACCCTTTTTTCTTCATTCTTCACTCTTCTTTTGTCCTATTATGCTGAGGGTTATCAACCATTTATTAAATGACTCGTAATATTTTCTTTAACTAACTCATAAAGAAATTGATTCTCATTGAACAAAGATTCATAAGCTGCATGAATAAAAAATGTATAGTGCACGTGTGCACTTTAATTACCGGAAAAACTTGCATACGAAGACTATTGTCAGCTTTCTGATATTATAAAATCTATCTAAATTGTGATATTAATTTTGCTAATACATGGCAGGACTTTTGCATATTAGTCCTGCAGAACTAATATTTATCATGTGCTGATCCATCTCAACATTGTAAACTACAATTATTGCTGGAAACTGGAAAGCTATACTACTGTCTTCATTGTTTGTACATGTTTCAGGTTGCTAGTTGGATGAGTACTGAAGCAGAACCACCTGTAATCAAATGGGCTCCAGGAAACTTAATGTTTGTAACTGGCTCTTCTGAATTATCCTTTTGGATACCCGACTTATCTAAACTCGCAGCTTACGTTGGAAGGAAGTAGGACTTTCCAATGATCCCTTCTCTGTGCTCTGCCTGCATGTCTGTGGTGTGCTGTGCTGTTACTAGGTAATCCAACAGAATGACAAGCGGTTTCTTATTCACTACTGAACTTCTGCTTATCTGCTGGAACAAATCAGCATGAAGAGATGGAGATTATGAACTATTGCTGCATCTCCTCCACACAAGGAATCAAAGCGGTTGTATATGCTTTCAATATTCTTCCATCTCATGGCTGACACTTAAAGTCTGGAGCATGAGGGAGGCTGAAGATTGTCTGAGCAGTAAGTTATCTTGAAGCGTCTAGATAGTTATGCCATGTAACTCTCTTACATCAACATGGTCTTTCTCTGGTAGATTTTTCCTTTTATAGCTCGATGAGGTACACAATATATGTTAGAAGTAGAACCTTGGATGCTATAGCTCTTTTGACTTGCGAAGACTTGTTTGGGTTCTAATGTATATCTTGCTTGCTACTTCTAATTATGTATATCAGTATATGCATAAAATGTGTGGTTGGGCTCGGTATCACATTTGTTTTCGTTAGACGATCTAATCATAGTTTTGTAACAAGAATTGTGAGTGTATGACTGCCTCGACTGGCTAGAGAATACGCTTGTTCATTTATATGTTTCCAATATATACTTCAGGAAATGACTAATTTTTTTCACAGCATGAAAGATTTAAAAGGAATGTGAGAATTATGTTTCGCAACCAGCAATGGAAAGTTGTACTGTATCTGAATTGCATTCTTATTTTGATATCTCATTTGCTTCCATCCCCTTTTTACCATAATTTTTTTTGTTTTGTTTATAATGAATCACCATAGTCTCCAAATCATTAATTAGCTACATCCCCACACTAGAAGTGAAGTTGTAATTGTACCTGTTTCTAGAGAGAGATTAAAGAATAGGGAAACTAAATCTTGATGGATGAGGATGCTCCATTGCACTTTGCACATGTACTCCTTACCCTTATTTTTTGGGATTGTGCGTCATTAGTTGCCATAAAGCATGCAGTATTGTCAAACCAATTTCAGCAAATCCCATCCACATAAAATCTTTCTGATTGCTACCTTCTAATAATCATTAACATAACTAATCTTTCTCTCAGTTTAATTTAGGTCAGTAGGGTTCATCCACTAATGATGTGAGAATATGCATAATTATTCATTCAATAAAATGACGTATGCTTTAAGTACTAGTATGTAATAAAGTGTTACTCCCTCCGTCCCATAAAAGTTGAGACAAAACTTTTGGGCACGGAGGTAAGAATTTATATATTAAATAAATAAGAGAGATGAAAAAAGTAGAAAGATAAGAGAGAGTAAAGTAAATGATGGAATAAAAAAAGAGTGATTAGATGTTTTGTCTTTTGTTAGAAAAGGAAATGACCCAACTTTGTTGGGACGGACTAAAAAGGAATACGACTCAACTTTTATGGGACGGAGGGAGTATTATTTAAATAGTGTCATAGTATAGTGTTGTTATTGAAGTAATGATGTAGAGAGAGTGTGATTGGATAGATGTATTAATAGTGATTTATTTTTTCCAAAAAAAAGATGCGACATTTTTATGCGACATCAGAAATTATAGTGTGATATCATCTTGGGATTGAAAAAGTATTTTAATATAAAAGGGTATTATGTCATGTTTTATAGATGGTAATTTTCGTGAATCTCTTGTATAGTATATTAAAAATGTCAATTCAAATATATGAAAATTCAAATAAATGTTATCAAATTTTATTATCTAAACGTATACGATTGGTATTTCGATGAAATTTTTATAAAATTACTTTTAATTCGATATATGTTTTGTAAAAGAAATATTTTAAATCAACATAGTTATAGTTTGGAGAAATTTTTTAATAGAGAGTACATAATTAATTATAAATAATAAAATTAAGTTTCAAATAATACTTGTGTTGACATATTTTACACACAGAGTTGACATCGCGTGAGGTTTGATCTTGGCCGCCTGTTTTGAAATTTGACAAACTAAAATTGATACTCTTATAACACCAATAGATAGTTATCATTCAAATGGAAGACTCAACATCAAAGATCGTTTTTCAGATTTAGCACCTCTAAAATCATTGGTGGTAGGTGTATCTTTGGAAAGAAGAATCAGAAACACTGGAACACGTCAATTTCAGTTGCAAGATGTCTAGCAAGCTCCGAAACTATTGTTGTGAAAGATGAAACAGTTCTTTGTGCTTACCCAGTGAACCGACAACTTGCCTCCTTTCCAAATGTTTGACGATAAAATGTGGACCTCCATATAATGTTTAACGTTGTAACTTAGAACTACATGGAATATCATAAATAGGGTGATTTTTTATGACTTTAAGGCCATCCACATCCCTGTCACAATACCGTCTCATCCTTAACTATTCATAGGCCCCACTGCACTTTTTACCCCATCTCTTAACTAAGAGGCAACCCTCCCTTAACTATTCATTCAATTTCATTTTTTATTTTTATTTCCAACAAATTCAATTAATATTTCATTGAAATATTAAATTAATACTAGTAATTTATAAAATCATTAAAAACCACGAAAATTACAACATCCGAAAATACGAAAAATACATAATTGAAATTTGGGAGAAGAATAATGTTTTGAGATGAAGAATGTAGAGTGTTTGGGTGAGAATAGAGAGTTTTTTTTATGGTGGATCATTTGTGGGAATGATTTGATATTATAGAAGTGATTGAGGGCTTAAAAAAATTAAAATATTGAAAAAAACGGCCATAAGCAGCTAGTTTTTTTGGGGGAATTTTTTTTTTCCGATTTTTTTTAAAAAAACTTTTTTTTTCAACGGATATAAACGACGCCCACTCGCGACCGGCGAGTGGGCGTCACGGCCGCACGGGAGCTTGCCACGTGGCCAACGCGCGTGGCGAGCCAGCTCGCCAACATGCTCTCGACGGAGGGATATGGACGAGACGGGGTGGCCGCATCGCTGGCTCGATGCTGTCTCGTCTCGCCGAGACGAGACCGAGCTGGCAACGAGCCAGCGCTACGGATGCCCTAACCTCATTTGGGATTTGAAATTACTCCCTCCGTCTCCTATTAATTGTACACTTTGGTTTCGGCACGGGTTTTAATAAATGTAATGGAAAGTAGGTTAAAAAGTTAGTGTAATATGAGTCCCACTTTTATTTATTGGTTTTATAATGAAAATGTGAGTGAAATAAGTTAGTGAAATACGAACCTACTTATTATTTATGATAAAAGTGAAAGTGGACAATTGACGAAGGAACAGACAAAAGATGCAAAGTGGTCCATTAATGGGGATGGAGGGAGTATAGGATACCACTCGGAGGAGTTTGATGACGACACAAATTGATTTTTCAGGCTCTATCACTGTGTTTTTGGGTGCTTCTTATTTTTTCATTTGTTACATAACTTGACGTTAGCTGATATGTTAATTAAAGATTTATTTTTGAATTAAAAAAATATTTCGAAACTAAATCTTGGCCTAGGTAACTATATATATATGCCACGTGAATAAATCTTGACATAGAAATGTATACACAAAAGAATGAAAGAGCAAAGTGAATTGGTACAGCGCCTATGACTGCTGACTGCAAAACATATAATTTGTGGCATTTTCGATGCAAATACACAAACTTCAATATATACACACAGAAATTAAATAATTTATGTACGTATTCATCAAAAATAACGGCTCAATATCCCCTACTTTAAAACTTTGATCATTGATCCTATCACTTCTACCTTTTGCAGTCTAATTTTCAACACCCCAATTATTACATCGCATCAAAGTTACATTTTTTTATATAATCGATGTCCTATAATTATTATGGATAATTGCCGGTTTTTAGTTTCTTTATACATATTCAGCACAATACCTTTGAGGTAGCCCATAGTTGTCAAATTTTGTCATTTTTGTGAAGTTCATCACACAGAGCTCGACCCAATTTTTACCGCTGAATAAAAACCACAATTACTGTAATCATCAACTATTTATTTAGAATATTGATGTATTTACAGAAATAATTTACTGCAAATTTTTCCAAGCCTTAACGATGAAGTTTGAGAGTTGCGCCAAATTCGTGTATGTCGCAAAATAGAAGTCACCTGCACTAAAACTACAATATTTAAGAGAAATGATGTTTAGTAGGCTAAGCGGAGAAAGTATAACACGCAAGAGAATAATATTGAGAGAATAAAATAAAGTAATTAAAGAAATAAAAAGTTTTGATTTTTATCAAAAAAAAAATGCATTATTTTATCTGGGATGACCCAAAATAGAAAGTGACTCACTTATAGTGTAACAGAGAGAATAATTATTATTGCGCGCACAACTGATACCGGACTAAATGTAGCTAGTTAGTGAGAACTTCGCTTTATATGCGCGTTTGGTTTAGTAATAGATGGCTACTGATCGACGACCAAAAATCTCAGGTTTAATTTAGATTTAATTCTATATATTAATTAATTATTAAAAGAAAAAAACTCATTCACACTGTCATGGAAAATTAATTAACATTAAAATATCAAGAACTTAATAAATACTGTATTTATTAGTAGATTTTAACATAATTTATGACATTAAACTTTTTTTTTTGAATGCTTAAATATATTTTCAAAAACATTGAGCTTTATAGAAATTTGAATCAACTCGTCGTTATCTCAAGGGGAATGTACGAAATGATGCCATTTAGTACTCCGTATGATCTAAGTAGTAAACAAAATTTGATCAACATTTATTATATACTCCTTTTATAAGAGAATCAGATGAATCTTCGATATCGAATGATTTTTCAAACTAAGCAAAAGTACATATCATTTTTAATAAAGGCTAAAAGAATTGGATTATAAACTATACTTGCAAGGAAAGTCCTACACTTTTTAAAGGAATTAAGAACCTCATTGTAGTATATATATATATAGTTGAGTGAAATTCTTCTTCAATTTTCAAACGAACAAGTTGAAAATGTTAGCATTTAATTGCTTTGAAAAATTTCTGAATTTGGATCATTATAGATAGCTAACTGTCATTGGCCCTTTTTCTTCACACTACTACAACTAGTTTGGTAAATAGTTGTGGGGATTGCTTGTAAGAACAGTAAATTAAATACTCCTTAACATATATACCACTATGTCAACATCAATAATTTAATGTTACAATAAATAATTATAGGTTCTTTTTTCCAAATTAATTCCAGTACTCTGAGTGATACTAGGCCTCCACCAGTTCTTATTATGCACTCCATAGTTGAATATTTTAAAATATGAGTTCAAATCAATCAATATTAAATAGAGCTTCCAATTCAAAATAACCAACATTAGTCACCATTGCAATATAATGTTGCAAATTATCATTAATCCGTAATCAAATCATATGGAAAGGCACACACACTATGTGTCCATATGTTATAAATCAAGCCAATTTGGGTATCACCACCACAATACTAAGCTTAATTTAATTACACTAGCTAGATCAACCCATAATTATAAATATAGATTCATTAAAAGTCCCTAATTTAGAAAGGGTAAGTAAGTCACCATCATCATCAATTCATCATATGATAGAGATTAATAGTACTAATGAATTTGTACAACTATTTCATTGTAGTAGCCCTAGTTAGATATATTGACGCCTTAGTGACGGAATCCGGCGGCGTAGGGGTTGAGGCTGAGCTCCAACGAACCGGCGGCGATGGCATCTTCGCCGCGGTGGTGCCAGTCTTGCTTGGCGTCGCCGTGCATTGGGAAGAGGGGGAGGGTCTCGATCTCCGAGGCCTCCTCCTCCGTGGTTTGAAGTAGGGTTTGGTCGTTGATGCTTCTTGACATTTCAAGAAAAGGGTAGGGCGAAGGATAGGGATCAACCCCAAACCATGCCAAATTCTGCCCTCCCACATTTGCATTTGGTGTTATGGAGCATTCCTGCATCATTACAAGCAAAAATATGACTCTTTTATAATGAATTCCATCAATAAATTACTAATTAATTAAGCTTGACTCATAAGCTAATTAGGTCTTGCCCCTATTTCTCCCACCCCTCAACTTCTTGAAGGTGAAATTATTGAAAAATAAATTTGAACCAGAAGATCAAAGTTTTGAAAAATGAAAATGAGCCAAGAAAACTCTCTCTCTCTCTAAATTTTCCTAAAGATTAATTTTGGATAATGAAAATGAACCAAGAAAACTCTCTCTCTCCCCAAATTTTTCATAAAGATTAAATTTTGGATAATGAAAATGAACCAAGAAAACTTAATAAAGGGCCTCTCTCTCTCTCTTAATCTTCATAAAGATCAAATTTTGAAAAATGAAAATGAACCAAGAAAACTTAATTAAGGGCTTCTCCTTCTCTCTCTCTCTCTTACATTGGAAAAGGCTGAACATTCGATTTTGTGTACCAATCACAGAATCAAACAAAAAAAGAGAATCTGTAGTAGAATTTGTACTCACTCTAAAGCTATTCTCCATGGCCACAGATCCATAGCCATTGAGCAAGCCAGCAGCAGAGGAAGACCCTAAAAAAAAGCAAACATGTTTATTGAATTAAGGGAAAAGGGTGGAAGAAAAAGGTGATGGAATTTTACCAGGGTTGATATTGTTAGGGAAGTTGGAGTAAATGGGAAGATGATGATGATGATCGGAGGTGAAGCGCTTCTTCTGACGCTCGCGGGCCTTGTGATTCTGGAACCAGTAAAAGACGTTTTTGCCCTCGATCTTGCCGTACTGCCTCAGCTTGGCGGAGATTCGCTGAATCTGCTCGGCTGTGGGAGACCTGACCCCGCTGTTGTAATAAAGATCCTTCAAGATTCTGATCTGGTCGCTTGTCGGTGTCCACCTCGTACTGCTCTGTCTGCACACGAAGCTCGTCGTTTTACCGCCTCCACCTTGCTCTTCATTTCCTCCATTTCCTCCATTTCCACCTACCTGCTGCTGCTGTTCCATAGTGAGAGAGAGAGAGAAGGGGCTAATGCTAATGATGAGAGAGAGAGAGGGTTATTAGTTGAATGAGGGAAGAGGGAAAAGGGAATTATAAAGAGGAGAGAGAGAGAGAGATGACAGGAGGGCACATGAAGGAAGGATTTGAGATTTGAGAGAGAGAAAGAGGATATCAGAGAGATATCTGAGAGAGAAGGACTGAAGTTGACAGAGCAAAGGCTAACAAAAAGGAAGGGACAAAAAGAGACTAGAAAGGAGCAATTCAGACACAATTGCTTGGATCAAAAGCCATCATATCCATCATCAAGATTTTCTTCTCTCATTATCCTTCCCTCTTCCCTTTCCACAATTGCTTGGATCATTTTACTACTACAGGACTTTGCTTAAAATTAAACCCCTAATACTCCTAGTAATTAAGTACTAGCACACTCACTTCACCCTAAATCAAACTCTAGCCCATTCTTTTTTAATGAAGATGACCCTAAATCAAACCCTAATTTTGTAGTATGAAATTAAAAGGAGTGGGTTTTAGTAATTAAACCAACCCTTGTTTAGTAGAAAAGGGATTGGATTTCTAAAATCCCCATATTTAGAAGAAAAAGATTGATTTTTGTCCCAATAATTTGTGTTATGGAAGAATATTAGTATGATTTTAATGTTTGAAGGATGATTATTCTTTTAATGGTGATATGCAGTGATAGAGCCAACTTAGTTACTAGTGTACAGATCTTTCGATATATGTTCTAGTGTACTTTAATAAAGGGACTACTATCTACTATCCTATAAATGGATTTGCTTTTTAACTGCAAAAATTAATTTTTTTCTTTCTTGAATATTTATAGAAAAAGTTGTGACAGAGAAATTAATTAGTGTGTGACTGAGACATTGATGAATAAGTGCTGAAATTTGACCATAGTATGACTGACCACAAAGCATTCGCTTTCTTAACTCGGAATTCATTTTTTCGTTTATTGTGCTCAAATGATTTATATGTGCAATGAAATAGTTATGGTCTTAATAGACATATATCATCATAGTAGAATATTAGACATCGTTACTATTAGTTGTTTCCATATATTTCTATTCGCGTTGGAAGTTTGAAATGATGTTTCTAATAATTGTCGACCAATCTAGTACTCCCTCTCTCCTAATGTTATATATATTTTGGAAAATATTTTAGAGAAATAATGTCTCCAAGCCATAACGCTATAATAGGGTTAAAATAGTTATTTTATATTTTTATTTAAATTTATGTTTTGTATGTTTTCTATGTTACCCTTTACATTAATTGTGCATATTAATTAGATCTATTTAAGGATATAGCTTAAACTTTGGAGTTATGTACGGGAATAATTTGCTTTCATGAGATCCACATTATTTATGATCAACATTTTTAATTTTGTTTCTTTTTTATAATATCATTGTATTTATATATTTATTGTATATTTAGTTTACGAATAATTCAATGATGTACTACCATCATTTAGAAAACAAATAATGGTGATCAAACTAATCTTCATAAATTTTAGTTTAAATAAATTAATAATTTAATAAAAAATACAGTTCTTAGTTTTCTCTAGTTTTACACTATTTGTACCATTTACGAAAAAATTTGATTCTTCTGTCAAGTTTTATATACCATAAACATTTTTAATTTCTTATTAATTGATAAATCAGGGTAATTCAAATTTATATTGAGCTATTCATACAAATTTAATTTATTTATAAAAACAATAACTTTTATGTGTTATGACTAAAATTATTATCTACTATAAGAAACTAAACTTTTATTTATATACATTCGTAATTTTTATTTTTAAAAATAATTATTTTATTCAAAATAGTTTATTCTGAATAACAGTAATTTTAAATTACAAAAATAACATTTTAGCAAGAAAAATATTTTTTATGCTCAAGATCAATGAATTTTTTTATTACAATAAAATTTTATACATGAAACTAATAATCTTTATTGAAAAAAATAGTAGTAATTTTTTTTCACATAAAATTTTTGTTACAAGAATTGTATTATTTTTATTAGTTTGAACGAATAACCTTTTTTTTATTTATTAAAACACCAACTTTATTCACAATAAAAGAAAGTTTTTAGCAAAAATGTAACTTTCGTTGACATCTTTTATTCACAAAATTAATATTACTATACTAACTTTTTATTCATTAGACCAAAATTATTTATCCATAAGAATAATAACCATTATTTACAAAATAATAAATTTTATTTAGGAGTAACATTTATTCGCAAAAACCTTAACTTTTATTCACTAGTATAATAAATTTTACTCATAAGAATAATAACTTTTATTTATTGGAGCAATAATTTTATTTTACTAGAACTATAAGCTTTTATTTGTTACAATAATGCTTTTATTGATAATATTAATTAAAATGGATATTTTTCAAAATTATAATAACTCTTGTAAAATAGCAAAATTAAATAACTTTATCCAAAAAAAAAAAAATAGCTCTTGGCTGCAACTAAACTATATTAGAGTAATAAATTTTATATATTAAATACTATGACTTTTTTCATAATAAATGTAAATTTTATCCCCAAAAATAATACTCCAAGTTCGATGATGATGTCCGGTTGAGTAAGTAACAAGCTCCCGATCTATTCAAAAGATTAAAAGGGTTGAGTCATCACATGTTTAATACAAAACCATTATCGATCCTTTAAAAAAACAATAAATTTTATTGATTACAATAATAATTTTTTATTGAAAATAATAATAACATTTCTTATAAATAACAATATATTTTATTTATTAAGATAAAAAATTTTATTAATAAAACTTTTATTAGTTAAAATAATATTAATAACTTTTATTCACAAGATTTATAAATCTTCTTAATAAACTAGTAAATTTTATTTATAAGAACAATCATTTTTAATTTTATATTTTTTCAAATCACATAAGTATTAATTCATAAAATTAAATAGTACTATGTACTACAAATACTCTAATTATTACTACAAATACTCTAATTAAGTCTTTAAGTACTTTAATTAAAATCATGAATACAATAAATATGTGCATAATAATCATGCTTTAATTTAACTATCATAACTAAGATATATCTTTCCAAAATACCTATAAGGATATATTAGTCAACATTTAAAATAAATGTATGGCAAAGTGACATAGGGGCATTATGGCATGGAGACATTATGTCTCTAAATCACTACTCATATATATTTTAGTTTATTCCATAAAAAAATTTCATATTTTTTTCTTAATTCTCTTCACATTAATATATACTAATATATTTTCTTTTTCATTTAACACACAACACAATATTATTTAAAATCTCGTACTAACACTCAAGTGTAACATCTACCTTGGGACAAAGAAAGTATCTATTATCTAGACACAATTGTCGAAGTGCCTATTGTCCCCTAACTCGTTATTCTAGATTTCAGCTTCCTCGTGCAGATGCTCCAACCCAATGGGGCTTTTCGTCATTTTTATTTGGACCGAAAATCGAATCACTCTTATATGTTCTGTCATATGTTGGAACGCATATTCAGGTCATATCTCTCACTCTCAATCTAAACTTAAGGTTTTCCTTTTGTCTCATTTTTCTCTGTGATCTCTCATCTTCTTTGATCTTTGAATAAATTTTCTTGTTAGTCATCATAGTCCGTGTGAGCGGTAGTAACCTCCAACTGTCATTCATCGTGTGTATCGACTGTGGTTTAAACTCATTATACCTTAATAAGTCAAATGAGACGAACTTTTCGTGTGAGTTATGAGGGATTCTTTGTGCTAGTGTGTTTTATGTGTGAGGGTTGTGAGGTCGAGTGAGTGGGCAACGGTTCGTGACCAGATCTAGGGTTTGCAGTTGATGTTGGTCTTCTCTTGGGATTTTGGCTAAAAGTGTGCATTGTGTGTGGCAAGTGTTTGTGTGGTTCGATATAGATCTATATCAATCATGGGGTGTGTTATATTGTTAATTCTGCTAATTCACCAACGCAGTGTATTAAAAATGTTAACACGATGATATTAAAATGTCAACACAGTATTATATTGTGTTGATGGATCAACAGAGTTAGCAACTTAAGGAAGTTAGCAATTGAGTATACTTTTATCATTCATTGTATTTCTTGAATTTTAGTAATCCATTATTTTATTTTTATTTTTATTTTTATTTTAATCGGTTTGTTAGTTGTGAAACCTTGTGGATCTAAATATCTAATCCTTATAATGTTGTAAAACATGTGTGCGCGCACATTGAGTTTGGAAAAAAAATAATTATATCTAATATCCAAACTAAGACCAAATTATAGCCCTTATATTATACTGCCACGTGGTAACTTTTTAAGATTTATTTTATGCAGTTGGTGTTAATTAGAGAATTAATTTTTGATAGTTATGGAATAATCTACAGTGATAGAGATACATTGTTATCATGTTGTTGATGTGATGTATTATTGCCGCTTATTTTGAATATTTAATGTCACGTGCTATTTTTAATGATTGATAATTTTAAAATATAGCAAAAAATTTAAAATTTTATATTCTTGCAATTTAAATTATTTTTATATACCATATATCTAATAATCGGGTCATCTTTCATTGCTTATAGCATCATAATCCAAAATTAAGACCAAACCTATATCTTTAGATTTTTAAAATGAGTGGATGAGATTGAACCTTACGAATTTCAATAAATAGTAGACAAAATATCAACAAAAGGGTAATATCGTCATTATGTTATCATATGATAATTTTCGTGAATGTTTTTTTATATCAACATAGTGTATTACAAATATCAACAATATGACATAAGAATATCAACACTAATACAAGAAAATATCAACACATATTTATTAAAATTTTTACATGGTTTTATTGAGATTTTATATGCATTATATTGAAATTTGTTGATGTATTTGTTGATAAAAATCTGGTTATCAACATTTACGAAAACTAAAATAAAAAATATCAAATTTCATTATCTGAACGTCGTCGGAACATATGCAATTGAGATCTCGTTGGAATCCTTATAAAATTATCTTTAATTTGATATATTTTTTGCGAAAAAATTATTTAAATCGAGAGAGTTACGTAAATTTAAAGTTTTAAGATGATTTTAATGAGTGAGAATTGTCATTAATACCCTTTAATTTTATTTATTAATTTTTTTAATTCAAAATATAATCTATGTGACGTTATTTCAACCACTAGATCTTCTAATCTAATGGCTAAGATTAATTTGAAATTGCTAATTAGTTAGCCATTGATTAATCCCCTCTAACAATTTTATTAGAATTATAATGAAATCAAAATTAGAGTATATATTTGTACGAAAGAAATTTGTAAGGAAAAATATTAGCACTAGATGGGAATGAAACTACAGAACACCAAGGAAAGTAGCATAACAAGTGTATTAGTTGAAACCTTGTGATGGTCGATTATAATAGTTTCGTCAACGATAAAACAGAAAAGACATACTCCATATAATATAAGAATAAGAAGCTGATGGTAAGTATTCCCCATTCCCTTAAAATAGTTTCTCTTTTACTTTTTTTTTTGTTATTATCCGTCTACCTAAATTAGTTTATTGAAAGTTTTCCATAACACATTATACTGTTAATCACGCTAAGTCTCATTATTCATTTATACTATTTTAACTATATTTTTTTTAAAACGTGAAACCTAGATAGAATACGGAGAATGAGCTAATTCTGTAAAGATTAAAGTCGTGGACTAAAAGGTCGTGTCCAAAATTTTCTTATTTACTAGAACAAATAAGTGAGAATTTGGCTTAAATGAGAAGACGGTCGAAAGGGAGTCGCAAAACATAGCCTAGAGCCGAAGACCATTAATGGGGTATTTTTGCTGATCTTTTTGTTTCTATTTCTCGTTACCTCTTCGGATTCTTGATGATCTGCGTTGTTGAAGGTCTTGCTGAGTTGGCCTTTTCATGCTTGTTGTGTTTGTTTGGCTTTTGTTTTTTTCTTGTTTACGTGTGGATATGATTTCTATTTTAGCAGGTGTCTTAGTTGCTTTGGCTATATTTTTTGTTTCACCTTGTTTTGGCTTGGAGTTTAGTGTGTTTCTATACCGAAATGGTTAGAGCATTTTTTATATATCGAAAAAAACTAAGAAGTAATTTTTTAGGCAAGGCTGCAGCCTTGGATTCAGATTTAAACATTATTTTGTGTTAACATGAACGCTTGCATTAATTAGACTTATAAGTGATTTGCACTGAACTTATGTCACTACATTAATATTAGTATACACTTTATTATAAATGGTTCATATGTTTTAAACATTCAGTTCTATATGATAGATGGATAAATTATTTGTTTTTGTATTTAAAAGAATGTGATGATTCAATTAATAAAGAAGTGGTTTATTATAACCAATAAAAAGTGATTTATTCATTAAAATGATAATTTCACCTATTTATATAGTTGCTAGTTAAATCATAATTTTGCATTCTTTTTTATTCAATGCCATAACTTCTGAAAATAATAATTAAAATGAAAAATTTTCAGTGTTTGCAACTGTCCCATAAAGAATTTTGAATGTGAGCTCACATATATATAAAATATAATGTCTTAATGAGATGACACTTATTACTCTATAGATGATATGACTAACTAAGTATCATGAATGTACAAAACAATGTCATTTTAGTATAAGAAATTGAAAACAAAATGAAAAAAGTAAACCTCAACCTATGGCCATGGTTTCGTCTCCAACTTTTGACGACATCGCATTGATCCCTACCAAGCAATGGATTGACCAAAATTCCACCCACACTCTCAACTACCAACAAAATCTACACCCCAAAATTAACCTCAAGAGATCGTTTATTCCACAAGAAAACAAAGAATTTGTGACCAATTCAATTTTTTCCTAAAAAAAATGAAGAATTAGCCCTACTCTTTGCTTGTGACGCCACCTTAGATGCAGCCCTAGAGTGTGATTAGGGTGGAACCCTAGAGCCACTTGTGTTGCGGGCTAGAATGCTTCCTTGGAGGGGACGCGGAATGATCAGTTATAGAACGACAAAATTGAAAGAAGGAGAAACAAAAGAAGATTCCTTATTTGAATGAAACGACATCGTATTGAATATTATCAAACGATGTCTTTTAATTTACGAGACATTTTGTTCATATCGAAATTTTCGGTGCACCTCCGTACCTGCAATTTTTTCAACACGTGGGACAATTATGGAACATTGAAATTTTTTATTTTTTAATTTAAAATATTACTATGAAACTAAGCATAAGTTATTACAAAGTTATAATTTAAAGGACGATAGCTACTTTATAGTATTATACAATGATATTGGTATAGGAGCTTATGTGTAAAATATACTCCCTCCGTCCCATTAAAAATGGAACGTTTTTTTTTTTTTTGGATTGTCCCATTAAAAATAAAACCTTTTCTAAATTAGAAACAACTCTATCTCTACTTTTCATCTCTCTTAGTTTACTCTCTCTCCATTAACTCACAAAACAAAACTATATTCGATTCCCAAATATTTCATATTTAATGGGAGAGTGTATTACTTGTAATAATAGGGGTGCTAATGGAATAAATGAAAACTTGGAGGATGGATGGCAAGGAAATTGATGACATATATTGTTGTTATGATTTTATGTAAAAACGAAGCACGCGCCCCCAGTAATAAATGTCACACCACTACAATACCTATATTCCTCTATTATTTACTCTCTAAATATGCACACACTGTCACCTGCTCATTAGTGTAAATTTTGAGAACAGCAGTTACACTTATATGGTAATTAAAATTAAAATTAAAATTAAAATTAAAATTAAAATTAAAATTAAATCAAATACATATGGATAATAGAATGATTGTGCAGTATAAGTGATTTTATTGATAGAGTCATAGAGATTCTATTCAACTCTCGGAATCTTACAATATAAACGCAACTTTATGTTTCGAGTTTAACTAAAAAACATTCCAAACTATTATGGCACAACTCCCAAGGGGATTCTTGAGTAATCTAATAATCATGATTGAACATGTGGATAGATAAATAGGGTTTTTTTGTAAATATTGTGAAGATGGTAGGAGGATTTCTTTTTACTTAATTGTCTTTTCAGTGTGAAAGGGAGATGGGAGGAAAAAAGAAGAGAATTTTAATTAGAAGTAGAGTGTAATTTATACTTGCAACAAATCGGTACAAACTTATTGATGGCATTCATTGATGAAGCAGATTGCCAAAGTGGGTTAAAAATTATTCCTTAGTCCCTCCTTGAATTCATCCTGCTTTCTCTCTCCTTCATTGAAGGGGTGGTTCAACTTTTGAGGTTGCTTCCCTATTTTCTTTGATTTAGACACTCATAAATCCCCAACCCCTGTCATTTACTTCCCGTGTCTTGTCTGTGTGAATAAAAGTCTCGTTTTTCTATTTCAGTTTATCTGTAAATAGAAGTCTCGATTTATTTTTACTATAAAGGTTGTATCCACAATTCATTAATTCATTTATTCACATTTTATTTAAAACTAATATATATAACCAAGACTCATATTCTACTAACAGTTTCTTATTTACTTTTTCTAATATTTCTTACGACATGCATTAAAAAGAAATGAGACTTTTATTCGTG
Organism: Salvia hispanica; assembly: GCF_023119035.1. NCBI lineage: Eukaryota > Viridiplantae > Streptophyta > Magnoliopsida > Lamiales > Lamiaceae > Salvia > Salvia hispanica. Next base: position 53,795,648 of record NC_062967.1, read on the forward strand.
AACGACGAGGGAAGTACGATGCATTTACAAAATCAATATTTCATCAATCTCTAAAATGTAAAAAATGGATGTGGTGATGGTGATTTGTGAGTGTAATAAGCCATCAAGTAGCTGCTTGATTTGGCAGTCCTATAGAAATCCTGAATAGCCTACCTCATGAGATTATGCCTCCCTACCTACATTCTATTTTCCAATAACTCTTTCCCTATGTGTAATCATTTCTTCTATTCCCATATCTCCAAAGATCTCTCTCATCTCTCTCTCACACAAATTCTTGGTTGCTATTGCTTTTCATGAAATTAATTCCACGAATGCGACACACCACACCATAAAGAGCAAACTCTAACATTACTCGACTGCATGAATATGAACAAATATAACAAGTAGTCACACTAATAGCATTAACTTTGTACTGTATATATTACTGGTCCTACCTATCTCAAAAGTTGAAACCTACTACTAATAATACTAAGAATAACAATTCTCTTCCCATTAATTTGGCTTTAATGTGATAACTAAATTATAAACGTCTCCATGTCCAAAACTTACTAACCACGTTATCAAAATAGATAAACCAGCTACATTTCAATGATAAATTGATGAATTTTATTTGAGATAAACAAATGGGTCACTTCTTTGTAGACAAGTCAGAAGCACTTATTTGTCAATATGAGATGAGGATTAGTGTTCTGGAATGATAATTGGACTTCCACATTGGCAATAAAGAAACTCATCAATGATTTGGGCTTGCTCTGATACCATGATAGAAATAGATTACTCATCCTTTAAAAGAGCTTATAATAGAGAGGATATCCCGTCATTTATCAAGGAGTCAGATCACCAATTTGCCAAGTCGGGATTTAAATAATATTGCATTCGTTCCTTAAAAATAGACCACATTTGTCATTTTAGATTGTCTCTTAAAAATAGATCAATTCTATTTAATGAAACTTTTTTTTCTCTCTAACAGGGTGAATCTTATTCTCCACTGATAATACTTCAATTATTTTTTTTATCTATCATTTTCTTACTTTATCAATTGCGCATTAAAACTCGTGCCGTTTTAAATATTATTTATTTTTTAGGGACGGAGGGAGTAGTATATTGGGAAATCACAGCCGTTTCTTTTCATATCTAGTTAATGTTTTTGCCACTTTCTTGATCATCTAATCTCTTCTCATCCTGTATTGCGTGTAATTGTGATGAAAAGGGTCCCTCTTACATCACAAATGTGGATAAGAAATGATACAGTGGTTCTTGTGCTTGAAAATTTCCATTCTAACTTTTTTCTTTTTTGAATGATTTTCTTTTAGAGATGAGAGAACTTAATTCGCTCCTATCAATTACTTCAATGTTTTATTTTCCACATATGACAGTTTGCACAAGACCATGTACTCACAAAAACACAGACATTGTCTCCAAAAAGAAGAAAAAAACAGATAGCATTAATTTGATGGTTTAATTTTTTTTTTATAAGAACATTAGCAAATTTGGTCGATAAATTAGTAATTTAATATATATTGGAGAATTTGAATGCAGAGTTCATAAAACAAGATACAGATAAGATAATAAAGTAGAAGAGAGAAAAAAAATGATAAGAAAATTCAACAAATAGAAATAAGACAATTTTGATAGACGGGTCAAAATATAAAAAAAAATGAGATTACTTTTTTCATGAATAGAGGAACAATAATTAGCATGTTTAGTGCAGTATCATACATTGATGCATAACATCCATAGCCAACAAACACTAATACTGAAAGCTAATACTCATTTATACTGAAAAATCACTAATACTCATTTATACTGAAAGCTAACACAGCCTTGAAAAATTCCAACTCAAAAAATGAAATATACAGGTTGATCATTCTCAAATACATGCAAATGTATAAAAAATTGAAAAATAATCTTCAATGAATTTTCCTCTTGAATAGCTGTACCGGTTTTCTTACATCCCAGCCAGCTCTGTAAGTTCGAATTCAACTATTCATCTGAGCCTGCGACATTAATACCATTCGAGGATGAATATCGACAACAGTTTGCTATACATAACCTTAAACTGAGATGCTTTTAGTGATAGTTTAGACGGTACCTGATGAATGGTGCAAAGCTTTGCTCAACAGATAGGTTGAGAAATATATTTAAGACTCTTGAAATCCAGTAACTAACTGTAATATATCGTTAACTCGTCAATGTTCCTGATTAGACTGGAGCCTTCTCCTATATGGAGGACCTTGTCTTGTTCGGCCTGAATGACGGGACTTTGGATTTTCTGAAGCCAATCCTCTTCCCCTATCTACTACCATAGGTTCTCCTCCGTCTGCTGGCCTTCTCGAAATATGTCTGTCTCTTGAAGCATTATCCTTGCTAGATCTTTCCTCTTCATCCATCAATGGTTGAAGCCCTTGCAAATCTGGTTCCGGAGTATACCCAATTGGCCTTTTAGTGTCATCCATTCTCCTAAAGGTAATCGATATCCTGAAAGTGAAATGAGGCAGGCATCTTAATTTTGCTCGATGGCGATGGAGAGAAGAAATAATCAATCTCCTATCCAACAATACCTTTTGGAAGGGACAGCTGGGACACAATGCTTAGCCACATCAGCTCCGTTTCCTTTTAATACAAGAACAGATCTGGTCCAAAATCAGAGAAAGAAAGTTTAAGATGAAATGAAAGATCCAGATTAAAATAAATGTGTTAGGTCCATCATATACTTACCCAAGTGGCAGGGGAATCGCATGAGAACCTTCAAACTCACCAGGGCCCACTATTTTTAAGTTCGAACCGAAAAGTATATCACACTCGCTAAGAAATGAGACTGTACAGAATGGCCTAACAAACTCATGATTATCAATATGAGGCGGTATACAGTCCCCTTCTTCGTAGATATTCACAATACAGCTATCAGGCACGCAAGAAGGAGGCAAAACATGCCACCGCACAAGCCTTTTGATCATGACCTTGAACAAATGGGGCAACGGATCGACAATTTCGGCCTTGAGAATGCCTGGTGGATTGCCCTTTTTGTCCTGTCACCCAATGGAATTTGTTAGATTGAAGTTTTGAAACAACTTAAACATTATATTCATATCACAAGCAGCATTCCTGGGCACTTACTGTGGCATAGTTGTAACAGCAACCAAATTGAAGAGTAATGCGCCCCTTCCCCCTCATCCACTTCTGAGGAGCAGTATATGTGCGTGCTACAATCAAGTTACATATAAAGAATCTTAATTAGCAGAGTGCATTAAGTAAATAAAAACTACTCTTAACAGCAGCAAAATGAAGATACTATGACAGTTTAAAGTTTGAACCATGGAATGGAGCTTCCCAAAGCAACCAAGATGTCATAAACATAAAATAATGATTGCTGATCAAATAAGCTGTCATCAATAATGTGGATCCAACAAGCCACCAGTATAAGGAAACACGAAAAATGATTAAATAAGAAAATGCTGGAAAGCACAAAAAGAAGAGAATTCTAATTTTTCCGAAATAGGTAGGAAACATCACATTGAAATAAAAATTTTCAGGACTATTTCATCAAGTCAACTCTAGATGTCAGGCGCTGCGAAAAATATAGATACTACAGTAAAAGGTCAATATTTGCGTGACTATGAAACTAGGTCATGAAATGCCACAACAGATTTTGTCAATTTATCATTTTTAGTCCCCGCAATGCATCCTTCAACCATCCCATGAAGCACATAATACATTACAAAAGTAACAAGTCTTCTAGCAACAAAAAGGATTAAAAACAAAGGAAAGTCTAACCATCAGTAGATTCACTGATTCAAGAAATCCAAAAAGAGTTGGAAATAATAAAACTTGAATCTTGGAACCAGATAGGGAAACTATCCTTTAGCAAATTATTCAAGTGCATGTAGACAAAAATGGTAAAACAAATCTTATAATGTAAGTTACAGAATGGTAGATATATATTTCCCTTATAATATAGGACAATACTATTACTTATTCAAGTTAGCATTTATTTCATATATTTGCACAAAGGTATACATCTAATTACTCACTATATTAACATGGTATCTTCTATGATGAAGTAATAAACATGCATGTATGCATATCCATAGCAGCGTATGAAACAACAGTTTCATTACAGTATACACAGGTAGCTAAACCATCACTAATATATGCAATGTATAAGAACACATGTGAAAACAAAAATGGAAACCACGAGTACAAAAAACATTTTTCCTTAGAAAGGCATTTCGCTTTATACCTAACAGGAAAATAGGCTTCTTTGCTATCTTCCAAGGGGGAAAAATAGTTTAAGTAAATAAATCGACTATAATAGATAACAGAAAAATAAAAAAGAATGAGTTACACCATTCTCAAGGAAGTGCTCACAAAATGCATAAATAGGTATTCTGATGGGAAAGGTTAATAAAGGTGAACTAAACATGCAATATAAACTCAATGAAGTTACAAAATCATACCTTTCAACTGGCCCTTTTTTCCCATCTCGTCTAGCTGTTCAACATAACTGACAATCCTCTTCTGTTCTGCTGCACTGAAGATAGCTTTGTGTAGCTCCAGCCCCTCCAGTATGTTGACAAGCTTCCCGTTGATCCTTTCCAAACATAGAAAGTCCTTTTTCCTTTCGACGCGATAGAACCTAATGCATTCTCTCTGATCCCTCGACAATGCCACCTTTGGCTTAGCTTCAGCCACAGAAGTTACCTCCGGAAAAGAATCATTCGCATCAGCAAGCCCATTGCTCTCATAATTGTCTTCTCCTGCCATAACCTCATCCTCCATAGCCATATCCGCCCAGGACTTTTTCAACATAGGTCTTGTCTGTCGTGCTGGCGAGTTTAATGGTTCTGTAAATCGATCAGCCTCATCCTTCCAACTACCCAATGAATGTGTATTATCATCATCATCATCATCATCATCATCATAGTTATCTGCATTGCCGTTCGCACTCCCGGCAGTGCAGTCACCCAAATCTTCCTTACAGTGATTTGCATCAATACTTGGTGTAGATACAGTAGCATCCCGTTCTACATTAACAAGTTTCACAACTTAATTATGGTATTGGTATTAATAAACACCTAAACATAAAAATCAAAGAGCACAAACTCGATTAAAGCTATCGAATTTTTCAAAATTCAGAACGGGAGTCAATAAATTTTGATAAGATAGAATCACTAATTTCAATTTGCCGGCGTAAAGACAGTATATTTAGCGAAAATTGGAGAAGTATCATGAAAGGGAAATACCAATTAACATAATTAAAGAAGCAGTGAGACATAATCGATGTGAAATATATGCAGAGATGATGATGATGAGGAGGAGGAGGAGGGAACTGAGTATAGACCTGAACGGAGAGATCGGATTCGGTGGGAGATGGTGTGCGTGCAGGATTTGCAGAGGCCGCGGGCTAAGAAAGGCAGCCAATTGGACAAGAATTCGGAGGCGATCCGGACTTCGTTGTCGTCGTAATTAAGGAGGAAGGCGTCTGTGTTTTGAGCTTTCGCGTGGCCATTCATGGCGGAGGAGTCGCTGCAGAGTTGGGAACAGAGGTCGAGTATTGAGGGAGACGGTTATATATGTTCGAATTAATTTTATACTAATCCACCCTCTAATCAAATTGGGAAACCATTGAATTCTAGGATATTTGAGAAAGATATATCAAGTCAAATTTAATAATTTATTAATAAAATATAGGTAGAGAATTAAGGAAAGATGTATCTATAAGAATTAAGGAAAGAATTCCAAGAAACCAGAGGATTCCAGGATTTTCGGCCAAAATATTACTCCATCTAAAAGGATATAGTACTAATTTATTAATAAAATCTAAACAATGAGGAACTTACCAATGCCGTATAATTCGAAGTTTATAGTTTTATGAGTTATTTGTATGTAAAAATATGAACTTTTTTCCTCAAACTTTTATTTTTGAACGTAACATCAACTTTAATTTTTTTTATTTTTCCCCATCAAAAAATTTTAGCAAAATTAAAGTGGAGTACACTATAAAATACACCAACGTTTGATATTTTCTTATTTTTCCACTAAAATTTTCCTTTTTATAATTTAACAGTATGAATAATGAGAATTCTATTTTTTTTTCCCCGATAAATAATTTCAATCAAAATAATACTACTTACTAATAATTTTATCCTTTTTATAAATTGTAACTTTAGTTGTTTTAGACGATAAATTAATGTAATTATATTTAATTGTCTAATGCCTTGAAATTTGTATTTCAAATTGCATTTGATTGGAATGATGATTGTTTTCATTTTTATAGACTAAAGCTTTATTTTTCATGATTTAAATGATTATGTGAAAATTTACATCTCTTCATATTTTATTTTAATTATATACTTTTTTTTATTTAAATTATGGGATTTTAAAAATGTTATTTAAATGGAGTATTATTTTAAAAATTCACTCTCCATAAATTTTGATATATATTACTCCATAAATTCATATTCACATCTAAATTTACAAAGTGTTGGGCATTAAATAATTTAGAATAAATTCATATTCACATCTAAATTTACAAAGTGTTGGGCATTAAATAATTTAGAAAAAACTTATTGTTGGGGAAAAATCATAATTTTCAAAGTTTAGGGAAAATTCTAGAAATTTTCAAAGTTCGGGGGAAATTTTAGAAAAAAACGAAAGTTTGTGTATTTTTCAACCTCAATACTCGTCGTTTTTTGCCACGTTAGCACATTCGACGTACACGTCAACTTCAATTTATAGAAAAAATGTGTTTTGGAAAAAATCAGAAAAACTGAAAGTTCATACATTTAGATTCAAAAATAAAAATTCGAGAGAACAAATAATCACAGCTTTAACTATATTTTGAATTACCGAAACAAATTACTGGAAAATTTTCTATTTTCATAATAAATTAATCTGGCGAGTTGCATATGGATCAAATTAAACAAATTTAATTACCCGAATTGGATAGAAGTAATAATGTTGAAATAACATGGTAACATAAGCTCATGTTCGCCGGAAGAGAACTATAGAGAAATCACTGATAGCATTTCCAACAAGAAAGAGAAAATAAAAAAGATATAACATCTATTTACTTTCTCAAAAAAGTGAAATACACTTTAAAAAAGCAACATGTTTTAAAGGAAAAAGATATATAGCGGTGAATAATTTTTTAAAAATAAAAATAATAATACAAAATGCATTAAAAACATAAAGTGTAATTACCTTCTCAAATACCTTTTCCATTGGAAAATAATTTTTCATGAAAAGAAGACAAATATAGTAATTATAAGATTTACCTCTTCTTTGATGGAGAGATAAAAATATCTCTTCAAAATGAGAAAAGTATAATACCTTCTCAAATAGTTCTCCCATTGGAAAATGATTTTTCAAAAAAAAAAAAAGTAAATAGGGTAGTTATATAATTTTACCTCTCTCGTTGGAGATGCTCTAAGGAAAAGGGTAAATAAAGAGGTAAATGGAATAACTTCATATTTATCTTTCCTTCATAAAATTTCATACTCCAATGAAAAGAGTACTTGAGGAGATATTATATCTTCTTTTATTTTAATCATGTATCTCTACCAGGGTAAAAAGTTGGGTTTTTTTTTTGTCATTTCAGTTTACCTTTCACCCCTGGATATGTTGTAACAAAATCACTAAGAATTGAACGCGATCAATTTTTGAAACAATTACATATTGAAGAGCTGAATCTATACTAATATCACTCAATACCATTTTCCAATACAATTACAAAATCATTGACTTCCCAAATAAATTATGAAAATAATGAATGAATTTATTATATTTAAATTAATTTCGGTCAGTTGCAATTTAAAAGTTACTCACGTTTGGAAAATGTAAGAATTTTTTGCTAATATTTCTCTCTGTTTGACAGATGTATATAATGTATGCTATTAAAGTGTGACTGCTCTATTAGATAAAGAGATTCAAAGTATTTCGATCGATTTATGTGTTTCGTTTCTTCGATTTATATTAATAGTGTTTTAATAATTAATATTATATACTGGTACATTTTGAAACATATCAAATTTTAGTAAACAATGTGATACAAATGTCATAGTGTTGTAACCATTTATGAAATAACTCTAGAGTTCCAAAGGATGTTAATAAAAATTAGCTTATAGAATGATAAATATATTAAGGACCGTGAAATATTCAAAAGTTCCAATTCATCTTAGTATGCAAAGGAGTAACCTAATTCCATATGTTTATAAAAAAAAATGTCACATAATAGACGCTACGAGTGTGTGAATCATAGTAGTATTATAAATAAAAACAGAATTTGATTTTTTTGTGGACTGAAGATGAACTATTTTTATTTAATCTGGTTTATAATGAGTATGCCTACCAAAAACTGAGACGAAAATAATATCAAGATTATGTAAGCATGAAATGTGAAGAAAACATAATCAGAAGAAATAACAAGACAGCAGGATAATCACAACCTGCACTGGGTTACATACAATCGACCAAAGACTTCTCAAATAAGAAAATACAACATGAAGGGAATGTCAAGCTCGAGCAATATCAGGAGAGACGACGCGTAACTGGGGTTGCACAAGAATGACAGCACTATCAAATGAGTTAAGGTGTCAAATTATATATTGGAAGCGTTCAGAGCCATAACCTTGCACTGCTCGTTCATGGCTACGAGTTGGGCCTCTTTCTTGTCCACTAGAGCACTAAGTCTCACATTCTCTTCCATGAGTCTCTGGACCTTGACTTCCTTCTGCATCTTCTCACTTTCCAATTGCGATGTTTTGGCCACAAGCCTAAATTTTCCAAACGGGAAAGTAAGTTTATAGCTTAATATACCTCCAACGGTAGAAATGAGTAAACATCCCCCAAAAATGTAGAGCCTTGTTTAGCTCCAACAGTAAATGAAGACTGAAAGAGAAAAAGAAATCGGCCAAACTGATTGAACTTTAACTGTTTGTATATTTATACTCCATTCTGTTAACAAAATAGTTCGTTTGCTTCTGCTAAAAAGGATGACTCAAATGGCAGTATGAAACAGGAAAAGATATAAGTCAAATGTAGAAAGTGGAGCCGAACAAATGCAAGAACCGTAATAACAACCACATATAATCACCATGAGCAACTAAATAGAAACGTATAACAACAAAGAGCATGATACTAGTCAAATCCCAAACAAATTACTAGTACTAATAAAGATCAGAGAATAGTTTACTGACCGTTCAAAGTGTTTTTCAATCATCTGAATTTGCTTTGCTGATGAAAGAAATGTTTCCCTTGCGCTAATTAGAGTACTGACGTAAGATTTCAGGGATTCAAAGTCTTGCTTAACACGGCAAAGCTCCTGCTCATTGTCGGCAGCTCTCTGCTTTTGTCTAGAAGTTTCTTCAACCAAATCTTCTACCCTCTGTCTCATCTCGTTCAAAATAGTATTTGTACCCATTGTGAACTGTTCCATCTCCTCTAATTTTAGCGACATGTTCTCAATTTGAACTGCCTTCTTTTTTATTTCTTCCTGTCCTACTGTCACCTTTTCCTTCTCAGTGACCGTTTCAGATTCCGCCTTGATAGCTCTCTTCACGAGAGTTTCCATTACATCTGTAACCATTTGTACACTTTTGAGTAATTCACTTATGTAAATTCCATCGTGCTCATCAAGAGCACCGTCCTGATTGCTAAGCGCTGTCCATGTTTCCTCATCTGCACTGTCGGAAAAAAAAGTACGTACGCTCCTTGACCATTGAGACAACGGCACACCATTTTTATCAACAAGGCCCACACCCTCCAATCGTTTGATGCCGCAAGAGGTATGAGCCAAATGAGGAACAGCCATAACTCTGGCTTTTGATTTCAAGTATGTCAACAATGTTGCAGACGTTTTGACTCTATGCCAGAGAACTTTCATCTCCTTCTTAGCATCTGCTTCAGAGCCGTGTATGCAAGCTTTTACCTCCATAAGCTTCTCTTGTAACGCATCCACTTGAGACTGGCTTCTTCCCCTCTCCTGCTTCCAGTGGCTCTGTGCATTCGCCAACTGTGATTTCAGATCTGGTATGCTGATATCTTCCTCTGTTGTCATTACCTGGCAGATAACTTAGTTAAGCACCTCAAAATCCGATGATATGAATCAGCAATCACAATAATACACCATCAAAAAGATATGTTGCAATCTTTGCAACAAATCAATGAAACAATCTTTATCAGTGAGAATTGTTTCAAGACTATTTATTTCGGTTCTAATGCTACAAGAATGAATAGATAGGGTTTGCATATAAAATTAACCAGACTTAATGACCACAACGGGAAAAGGCAAAGTGATAGGAATGAAATATAGACAGCACACGTGCAACCTATGCCGGGCTGATATAGACATAGTGCTTTAAGAAAGAAAATCAGCAAATAATTCCAACGACTCCATGAGACTACAATAGCATGCAAACTAACCATACCAAAACCAGATGCTTCAATAAAATGCGTGTTTCGAGTGGAAGAACAGAAAAAATACAAACTTTCCTCAACATGTAAACCTAACATCTTTTTAACTTCACAATCACATAATCCAGTATGTAGGAGATTATACAAGTCCACTTGATGATTCTTTTTGCCTAAAGGAGTACAGATGCCTACCATGTTATTAGAGTCTAATCTATGACACCAACAGTCCAACTGTCCAACACAATGTTCCTAAGCCCACCCCCGAGCCCAAAAACCTATAACATGCTTTCATCCAAGGTCATGCTAACAAAGAGAAAATACGAATCTATGCTCAATTTCATGATTCCTCCAGCCCACAGTACATCTATGAAATATCCATCATGTTATGAAATTCTCAGGCAAGCATCAAGAAACAGTGTTCACAGCATTAACTCATGACACCATGTATATGCAGGTGAATTTTAGACGAGCTTTATGATGCTTGATCTTAGATGAATGCAGCAACCATTCAAAGTGGCGTTGCTCTTCTTTCGGATAGCAAATGGAAATGGTCCATGTTTTGTAATCCATTAATCAACTAAACAAAAAAGGATGACTAGCAACATTCTTATTACTTCTTAGGTTTATTTAAGAAGAAAATGACTGGACATGCCAAGCTTGCCCTGTACTAAACCGGAATAGAAATACTCTTTCGCTAACGTCCTGATGCAAACATGAAAAAGATTCACATAATCACTCTCAAGCTCCAGTTTGGTACTATTGTTTGAAATAGTTAGGTAAGAGTAGATTTTCAAAATTCACCAAAGCATTTTAGCTACTCAAATTCACATGACTTGCATAAGGTCACATGATTTTAAGCTTATCTAAAACCCAAATTAAATGATCCGTTTTACAAAGCAAAGAACATAGAAAAGAAATTCAAATTTCCATAATTCATAATAAACCTGATTTATTTACCAGCACTTCAATCCTTCCAAAACGTGACAAAACCATAAACCCACCAACAAAGTAGTTACTTGAGCCAAAACTAAATAAATAAATAAAGTTACTCACATTCCTAATTTCCTAATTATCAAAAGATCCATCAAAATCATCATTTGAGCACATCAGACAAAGCACAATAATTCCTAACCAATTCAAAGGAAAATTACGAAATGTTTCGCAACCAGAGTTCCCAACAAAGAAGACAATGAAAAAAGGCTACAAAAAGTATAAATTACGTCAGTTGTGCTGTGATGTCTCTGGAAATTTGAGGAGCTTCCAGCAGAAGAAAAAGTGACGACGACGAAGGTCTAGGATTGTAAGAAGCAAGCCAGGTTAAAATTAAAAGTCAAATTACAGAAAAATAAAAATTAAAAAGATTAGAAAAAAGAAACAGAGGCAATCGGGAGAGAAAGAGGGAGACGGTGATTCTGTACTTTTTTATTTGCAATCCCCCCGCCCAGGTTTTGGGAAATTACTTTTCTGCCCCGATCATGTCTTCAAATTGAATTAATTTGATTTCATAAGAAGCAATCCTATCCTATATTCAAGCAAAGAAAGGTACGAAAACTAATTCAAAACCTTAAAAATAATTAATATCCTGCGGTGATGAATATTTATTCATTTAATATAATATAGTGAATCAAGAACATTTTCAAAAAAATAGAAACTTTTAAAACGACACAAGTTACGATCGGATATTGTTTGGACTCCTGATCGTGAAAAAATCCAAGGCTATATCTTGTTTGGCGAAAAAAAAGAAAAAAAGAGAGAAACAGAGAGAGAGAGTTAGAAAGAGATGTTGAGCATGTAGAGAGAAGTGGATTTCACATATAGAGTTCATGAGGATGGGAATTTATTTTGACTTATTTAAGAAATTGGACTAATATTTTTAGCTCCTTTGTATTGGACTATTTCAAGTATAAAATTGGTTTGAGCAACTAACTTTATTTTTATGGGTAACATTTTTAGCGCTTGATGGATTAAATTTTTAGAGTTTTTTGGACTAAAATTAATTAATTCTTCATTTGAGATTAATTAATTGTAATATTAGGATTAAATTAATTGTTTTAGATTAAATTCTCTTGAATTAATTTAAATAAGTGAGTTTGCATGATTTGATCTTCAGATTTACTAAATTAATCGAGACATTAATTAATGTCAATAATTAAATCTCTGGGTTTAATTAAAGTGAATGAGTTATGAAAGAGAGAAGAAAATATGATGCATATCCTAGGAGCATGTCTTCCACTTTTATTTATTTCTCGATGCTAAATAGACTACTTTCTTTTATTGGACAAGGTCCATCACATGGAATTAACTCCAAATGGAGTTAATATTGTCAAACGGAGTCATAAGCGTATGATGTGAACTTTTCTATTTCACATACAAATGTGGATAAAAATATGAAGCATATTTGAGATAATATTTATTTATCCGAATGATGTTGTCTTGCCATAAAAGATGTTATTTTATGTATTGATGCCTATCAGTTTGGTTATACCGAATGTGCTATGCCGAATAAAGTAAGAAATCGAATTCAGGTCCCAGCAAGGGGGGAGACCCTACTCGGACTAGTGTACACGTGGACTGTGTGTCATCGGTAAGGTTGGCCGGTCCGGTGCCCGCGGAAAGTGGCCACTTTCTCGGCACATGAATGTTAAGGTAACCGTAGGAGGACACCATTTCTACTGCACAAGATGTTCAGATATGGCAAGGAACAGAAAAAACTTAGACTGTGCAGTCGTAAAATGATTTTTAGTAAGCTCGGGTCTTTTTAATAAAACCTCTGAGTGTTACTGTAATAATGGCTGACAATATTTTAAAATGTATTATTGTATTTTTTGGCAACGTGTTCACTGAGTACCTTTATACTCAGCCCTGCATGTATTTCTAAATGTGCAGGTTGAGCTGTGATGGAGTGAAGGGTGCTAATTAAACCAGACCTACTTATATTTCCATTCAATACTCTCGGAGGTTTGTGTCTTCATACATGGAACCACGTCAGTTCCTTCCGTTGTGCATTGAAGCAAGTGAAATCCTTTATGTCTCTAAAGACTCTGATAACTAGCCAGAATATATTGTATGGTCCCCGACTCGAGTCATTGTGATCGAACCATTCTATTCATGTATTCACCGTTTATACTCTACAGACAGAAAGTTCAACCATTAAATCCTTCTTTTCGTACTCAACCCACATTCTTAATATCCACCCGAGTCACGGTATATCGAACCTTGCTATAATTAGCAAAGTTGGGTCGTGACAACAAATTTAATGATTTTTAATTTTTTATTTGCAGATTATTGGGATATTGGTGATGCTATGTTCTCATGTTCGCATTGTGGTGCGTTGTTTTGGTATGAGGAACGTCTTGGCAAACCGAATAAACCGAAGAGTCCGAGATATTCCCTTTGCTGTATGAATGGGAATATGAAGGGGTTGGCAGCGGAAGCATACATAAATCGATTACATAATAATCCTGATCTATTTAGCAGATTATTTAGACAAATTCTATTCGCGCAATTATCACATGTATCATGCTCATAACTCAAATAAATCATGCTTTAAATTAATTAAAACCTAAAACATGCTTTTCTACGGTTTAACTATTTTACCTTGATGATTCTCCAAAGAATCGAAAATAGCTAGCGCCTTCTCCATATGAAGATCTTCAGTACTAAACCACGGATCTTTTGTCTAGTTCCCGGCTTGTAAACTGATATCCGGGTGGACTGATCTCACCAGTATACTAGGACTTGAATAAAGATGACGGAAAAACTATCTCACGGAGGAGAGAAAATCGTCCATCTTCTATGTAGAGAGGGGGACGAAAATTTTGATGGAAAAACAAGTGTATTTTCTGTCTCCTTTATTCTCTTATTTATATTAAGTCACATATTAGGCCCATACATGAATCTATGGAAGGTTTTGGATATGGGCTCCTCCAATTAGTTTTTTACTAATTAAATTAAACCCCAATTTAATATAAGCTTATAATTGGAATATTACGAGCAGCCACTACAGAAGTAATATTGCACTTCCCATCCAAATCCGAAATTATAAGTAATCCGGGTTTCCATTGCTTGATATTTATTTCCCGCGCTTAAGATAGAAACATTCATTAATCAATTATTGTCTTAATTAATTAATTAATATCTTATTAATTCCAAGAGTGGATTCAGCAAGAAATTCTTATTTATTATTCATAGAGTAATCAAACTCCAACTAGCTAGGTTACGAATAATAAAATCTTATTTCAAGCTCCTCTTGAGGATGTTATCAAACGAGACTCACCTCGCGCACGATTCAACATAATAGCAATCCTAGCCCCGCTAGATATTAATCACCACTACCCAATATACCAGGCTTATTGGGTTGCGAAAAACCCGCACCATTTGGTAAGTCAAAGTAGTGCATAATCAATGCCGTATGCTCAATGCTAACGTACATTGATTAAGAAACAATAATTTACAAGACCTCGTCTTTCAGTAGATAGCACAAAGACATGTCTCGTTGTTAGATCCAATTCAGTGCTATACCACATCAATGTCATTTTATTTCAGTAAGACTTAGAAATAATCGGACTGACATTGCAACCTTTCACGATAGGTAGTCTAAGTCTATCTAGGTTGTGAAATTCTTCTTTTTCTTTGTTTAGAACTGACCGTGTTACCTTAAAGTGAACGACGCCCACAACCGGTCTACTAAAACAAAGACTTAGACTTTGTTAAGTTACTTATACATTTAAACATGTAATAAACATTTATTAAATGTAAAACATAACAACATTATGACAAAAATAATCTGTTTATTCATTTGGAAAATAAAATAAGAGTTTTAACAATATTCAATCACTCGAAAGGTGATTTCTAGTATACAAACTCTAACAGAATATTGTGCTTCCTTTTATGATAACTCCTCCTCAAGTATTATTGCGTTTGATGTTCTCTAACGATGCAAAAAGTGTTCACTTCTTGAAAAATATTCGTTCATATAATTCTATGTTTTATTTTATTTCTTTGGGAGGTAAAATTGTTAATATTTTGAATACTAGTCGTTCTCCTCTTGTTTTTCGTTTACATGGTCAAAATTACCACTTAATTGGTAGTTTGCTACTACAACATGGTGCACTCCCAAGTTTTCTCTATTGTATATTTATGACACGGATAATGAGATCAATAATAGAATGGTGTGTGTGAGGTATGTATTTATAATTATATGATTTTAGTGTTAAATTTTAGTTGTTTTTTAATATTTTATTTTAACGTACTTATTATCTTTTGTAGGGAGAGAAATGATGGTAATATTCTTCGCTTTGAGAAGATGTTTGAATTCTATGTTATGTTGATCGAATTTAAAATAAACTACTCCCTTCGTTCCTTCATAGTTGAGTCATTTTTTCATTTCGGGAAGTTCCCTCATAGTTGAGTCATTTTTATATATAGCAACTTTTTCCTATCTCTTACTTTACTCTCTCTTACTTTATTCTCTCTACTTTATTCACTTTTTACTTTATTCTCTCTACCTTTTTTCTCTTTCTTACTTTTTTATCTATTTATTTAACACACTCAACATTTTTCTTAAACTCCGTGCCGAAAAGTTCCGCCTCAACTATGAGGGAACGGAGGGAGTATTTATTTTGAATTTAATTTTATTTATTTACGTTAGTATTTAGTATTTTTCAATCTTTTATTTGTATATCTTATTCTATTTATATTTCTTTCCCTCATGTCTTTTCGTTACCGTGGATTAATAGATTGATAGATGTAGGAGTAGAATTATGTTTTTTAAATCTTTATAATCTTATATATACAATATTTAACTATAGTTTCTATTCTTAATTTACAATAATTTTTAATATTTCTTCTGTATATTCTTTATTTTGATTTAATTCGTTTTAAATATATTTTCTTATTTTTTGAAATGTTAATACTCAATTTTTACAAAATATTTAATAGTTTTTATTCTTAAATTCAATAATTGTTTACTTTTTTTTTTCTCTATATTAGTTATTCATGAAGGATGTTTGTATTTCTTTCTCTCATGTCTTTCAGTTATAGTGAATCGATAGATTGGTATATGTAGAAGTAAAAGTATGTTTTTTGAAATGTTAATAATCATCTTTATATAATATTTCAATAATTTTTATTCTTGAATTGCAAAAAATTCAATAATATTATATTTTAAAAAAATACTCACTGTTGTTTTGTGAGTTAACGAAGAGAGAGTAAAGTAAGAGAGACGGAAAAGTAGAGAGGAAACGTTCCGTTTTTAGTGGGACAACCCAAAAAAGAAAAATGTTGCATTTTTAATGGGACAGATGGACTATATCTTAATGTTTTTGAAGATAATTTGGCCGGAGTACATGAAAGCTCCGTGGTCAAAATCGTAGTGCTCAAGTGACAAATGCACTGAAATAGTCAAAATCCCTAATTCATCTGTAACAAAAATCGCGAAATTCTACTTTCCACATGCTCAACAATGGCTGAAATTGACGGTCAGCCGGAACGAAATGCTAGCGAATCCACTCTAAAGCCGCACGCTTCAAAATTACAAGAGCTTCTGACGACGGAGATAAAAGGTACCTCTTTCTACCCAATTTGATTTCCAATTTTCATTTTTTTTTCACAATTATGTAGATTGTACGCTTCTAAAGTACATAAGCATGCAGCATTTCTGTCGTATTTATCCAACTTTTGAGCTGCATATGCATTGGCATAGCGAGCTGCATGGACGACTTAGAGACATGAATGCATCAGTGAATGAACTGCAGTCTCACTTTGAGTTTATAATTCTTATCCTTTTCTGTAGTAACGGTTAGTTAAGGGAACATTCCATACCGTGTTTTACTCCATTCATTCACATTATACATTCCCAATTTGACTACGCTAAGGTTGAGGTGTGTATAGTTGAGATTTTGACTTGCTTAGGCTGGCTTCAGAAACTGGTAAAAACATGAGATGCAGCGGATAGCCGGATATAGCCGAATACCATAAATATATATACTAGTTGATATCTTGTACTGAATCAGACTGAAACTGACTACCTGGACTTTTATTTTAAATTTGCACGCTCGCGCGCACACACATCCAAACATGTTTTATGTACTCATACAGTGCTATTAATCTGCCTATCTGCTTCTTAGTTGCCCTGCTGTTGAATTTCATTTTGAGAACAAAACTGATCTATATAATTTATGAAGTTTATTATGTCCATATGGTGATAATCTATTTGAACTGCACTTTTCTGCTTCTTGTAGAGGGGTAAGATCAATGACCAATCTCATTTTGTGTCATAATTCTTCCTAGTGGTCATTATTATTTAGTTCATGGCTCCATCTAAAAAATATTTGCTGATCATTTTCATTGAACTGGAATTATGGAATTTTAATATAATGTTTTGTGGAGTCCTTGCTCAGGTTTTGCAAAAGAGACTCAAAGATGTTGAAATCTGTGTTCCAATAGTTTTTGGAACAATCACCTTTTGGCTTGGTAGAAAAGCATCCGAGTAAGTTGAATATCATAGTTACATGCCTTTCTTGTCGAAGTTCATTTTGTTGGTACACCAATTGACCTAGTTGATGGTTTTATCGGATGTCTTTGTTGGTTATTAGAACTCAGTCACACAGGTGGACTGTCTATGTCGAGGGGCTATGAATGAGCATATTGAGGCAATTATCAAGCGTGCTGTATTTCAATTGCATCCAAGTTTCGAAAACCCTGTTAGAGTTGTTGAGTCTCCACCTTTTGAATTATCGGAGTGTGGTTGGGGTGAATTTGAAATTGTTTTCTCTCTTGTAAGTAAATAATTTTGGCTTTTAATATGCTTCTTCATTTCTCACCAGTCACCAGTATATTTGATAATGTCTTTCTATTTTTTAGGTATCACCATCTTACATTATATGCTAAAAATGAAAGTGGCCCTCAGTCAACTAAAAAGCCTGTTGTCGTGGAAACATACAATGAGATAGTCTTTGCTGATCCCTAGATAGTTTCTATGCTCGTATCCAGAGAAGCATCCTGTTGTAGTCGTTCCTCGACTTCCAATCATGTTAAATTTGCCCACTGGTAATGTCATTACAATCTATTTTACTTCCATAAAGTTTGTTTATTATTGGCAAAATGGGGCAACACTCATATTTCTTCCTACCTTTTCCGGTACCTATATAGAAGATCTGAATGAAAAGAAAGGTGATACCAAAGATAACCCGTTGAGTCATGGTTTATCAATTTCTCTGAAGCAGATGAGCTGTTAAAACTTGCTGCTGCTCATCAGCAGGTAATGCATTTGTGTTTCATTTGCATGCTAGCTGGACCATAATTTCATGATAACATGCCTGCAAACAATTTTTATGCATTTTCCCATGAATTGCCTAATCATATTTGCTGCAGATGTTGATTATCCACAATTTTTTAAACTTTTGTGACTGTAAAGCTTAATTCCAAAAT
Source organism: Salvia hispanica (assembly GCF_023119035.1). NCBI lineage: Eukaryota > Viridiplantae > Streptophyta > Magnoliopsida > Lamiales > Lamiaceae > Salvia > Salvia hispanica. The sequence continues at coordinate 53,814,491 of NC_062967.1, forward strand.
GTCATATTTGAATCATTACTCCCATGTTTTCTTAAGTGGGTTGGGAGGAGTGAAAGCGACCAGTTCCAGACTTCCAGTATTCGTAACAAAATTTTCATTTGTGTAATATCTTCCAATCTGCAATAATTTGGCAAGACAAATTAATTTTCTATATTTCATTATCCTGTGATCCTTCATAGCTGCCTACCAACTGGAAATTCTAGATACTTGTAACAGGTGCTTTAAAATTAAAATAATAGGATATCTATAGATGACTAAATTTATGTGAGTTGCTCTGTATATACCATTAATTTTTTAATTTGGCTTATAATATGGATTCCATGGCATTTTTAAGAGCAGTAAAACAAATTTATTGCTTCTTCTATGGTTGATGTTTGTACAACACATGCATGGTGTGATCGATGCAAGCATGAAATGAATATAGTTGCAATTTCAAAAGTACTTAGGACGCTACATGTGCAAGAGGTATTAATTTAATTGCTTTCTCACTAGCGACATATGGTTGTTTCCTTGTTTTATTCTGTTGGTTGATTAGTGATTACTTTGTGATTTCAACTTTTGTTTACTTATACTACCAAGCACTGAACTCATCCAAAAAATGTCTTATTCTTCATTTATCATCTGTCATTTATGCTAGCTGTTTTTCCCTGTCTTTCAATTGTCAGTTTCTTGGTATACTCTTATGGAAGATATTGATTCATGGGGACAAGACTTGAAGTAGAGTGCAGTGTTCCCCTTAGAGATGGGGATTTTAAATTTTTTTGACAAATTGATGTTGTTTGTTGCTTTTAAAATGCTTATTTGTGCTGCTCAATGTAGAGTACTAGGGTTTTAGTTTGACTGTCATAATCAGACATTAGTGTCTACTGCATTGCAGATTTTTGGCATATATGGACAAACCTTCTGACTTTGTCTACTCTGTGGTAGGTCCAAGCCCATATTATCAAGCTAAAATAGCAACTAAGTATCATTGATGGGCTGCCACTATGGTCATTGAAACCAGGTTCTGGTTAGTGACATAGAAGATGATCAATCATGGTAAAACGACTTGGGTGTATACCTTGGACATGTACATTATGTATTAGCGTAGGGCACAGAATTAGTAATAAAGGCTATTTCTTATTTCTCATGCTCTCCATTGCATTTGGGGTTTAAGAACCATTGTTATCTTGTTTTAGAAGATAAATTATTATTTCGTAGAAAAGGTGGTAGTGTCATATTTTGTCTGTACAATATTGGAAAATATAATGCCTTGCCTATGTTCTGTAATCTCTTTCAACAGGAGTACTGGAGAGTAGCTGTACACTGGCATTTAATTCTGATTCGTTTCCTCTCAGAAGGTATAGTAGGGGAGATGTCTGATACTGGAATGCTCTTAGTAGTTTTAACCACTTTGTCTTTATAAGAAATTTGGTAGGCAAGAATAACATACTAACATGTAGTACATGCCAAGTTCGAAAGTCATTGTCATTTCAATTATTTTTCCTGCTCGTAGCTCCTTGTAAAATTAAGATCCTTTTCTGTTTTGGTCCTTAATCTGGCGCCCATAAACTCGAACTTCTAAAGTATATATGTTGTATCACTAAAGATGACCTAACACCCGGCTGGACCATGGACTGTAGACTGGTTTACACCAGACAAACTTTGTTTTAGCTGCTTGATTTGGAATGCTCCCATAGATAACTTGCGTGGCGGAATGGGAGATATAGAATAAGGCAAGGTGGCTATCTGGTCCCCCAGTAAATAGGAGATATCTACTTTTCCATCACCCGAAAATATACTCTGTTTATGGTGGTGCTTCTTCTGGTTAGGAGGCAAGACTATTATTATGAGCTTTATTCCTATCTGTGTTTGATTTATTAAAATTTGGTATTGCACATGGGTAGATATACCAGAGCATTTATCTTAAATCTGCTACTTCTGATGTAATGAGGACAAACATATGTGAACAAGGACGAAAGGCGTATGTGGTGGTGCAATGGTACTTCATAGTAGGTGTTTGGTGACTTGGTCCAACTTTAATTGATTAAGATGGTGTTTGTGTTTGCAAACTGTTTTGCATCTAACCACCTGCTTTTACAGGTATCGCTTTCGTTCCAATTAATAATGCTGGACAATGCCCCTGGAGCACAGAACGCGCAATTATGGTAATGGTATGATATTTTGTTTTCGTAGCTTTCTCAAGAAAGGAACTTGTGCAGCGAATCTAGAGTGACTTTTGGTTGCGCTCTATAGTGCTTCTGTGAATGTGGTCGCGTTATGCAATGTTTCATTTTTCAGGGTCAATATATGCTATCCTGCACGAGTTTCGTGTAGCAATTTTAATCGGGCCACCTTGATTGTTTTTCGGGCTAGATTTTTCTCATTTTCTATTCCTTATTGTGTATATTCCTTATTGAAGCCCCTATAAATGTTGCTCGTATTTCTGAAATGAACATATGCATTAAAAAAGTAGGTAGAAAAGAAATTAGATTATTTATCTTTCTTCATCTATTACAAAGTGATACTCCCTTCCCTTCATGAAACTCTATCTTGGAGTTATGATTAAATTGGTAAAGATGAAGAAGATGATCTAAGCCAAGAAATAGTACAAGATTAGTTAGTTTGGCCATGCATTGAATCGGATTAAATATGTCGGTAAGCAATTAATATCATCTTCAATGAATGATGTTTTATAGTAACTAGGAATTAAATGTAATGGTACAGTTTATATTACTTGAGTCCATAAATAGAAATTGAAATAAGGCGCAAGTACTAATTGTTCCCTCATAAGAAGAGGCGTGATTCATTCATATACAAGCATTTCCTATTGTAGAAATCAAGGGAATATAGACGATTTATCTTCTGGTTAATCAGCGGTTGATATTGTAACAAGTATTACTCACATGTGTAGAAACGGTATGATTGCAAATTTCAAAAGATCAATAGTCCAAATCAATTTTTATATTATCTCATATTCGGATGGTTTCTGCCATAACTCAAAACTAAACAAGGATCTGTACGTAGGGGTGAGTTAGGGTCCTTACACATTCTTAGTATTAAATACTATATATAAATCACAGTCTTTTAATTCATGTATTGGATAGTTGTGATAATAATAGTAGAACTACATTATTGGACTAAAATTCTACATTATTAGATGAACGTGTCATTAATCTAACCGTTAGATCATAAAATCCAACGGATGGACATGTGTTTTGTGTTTTGCATGTAATTGGAGTTAGGATATGAATGTATATATTTTACTAAATTGTTTTTGGTGAACTCTAGAAATGAAAAACATTTAGTAAATATTGGAAGCTTGTTTAATTCACTATATAGGGTTAGACAATCTTGTCACAACTTACAAGATTATTCAAGATTTGAATTTAAATTTATGTATTCAATAATCAATAATATATTAATATTAATTAAAAAATGCATATAGTAGTGGGAATATGAACGTAGATCTTGACCCATTTAATAGCGAGACTTCTTATCCACGTTTTGTGATGAAAGAAATGATGAAGGCTTTCAAAAGGACAATTTGCTACTCCTATTTTCTATTCATTCATTGAATCCGTTGAATAGTGCATACGTTATCCTCTTTTTGGCTAATCAACATAGAACAAGTTTGGGCAATGTATGTCTATTTGCCTCAATATTAGTCAATCTAGACATATTAAATGATTGTACAATAATTTATATAAATACACAATTACTACAATGTAACATACATTGATGGTGTGATAAGAGATAGTAGCTCTATCAATTATCAAGATAAAAATGCTAAAAATAATCTAAAGTCTACTTCTTCGACTATGACTTGTATAGTTGTATCTATAATTTTTTTTGAAGCTATTCAAGGAAAAAGGATTTTCGTTTAATAGAGCTCCAACTTAATTGTGTTTCCCAAATATTAAATATGGTCTCCTCGTGTAGTAAATATCAGTAGAGGTCATTTGACGGTTTTTATTTAAGGTGTTGTAAATAAAGACAAATTAGCTGATAAGGATTTTAGATGAAATTTTATTTTTCAGAGTTGGAAGAATGATAGAAAATAATATTTATTCTTTGTTCATTCCCTCCATTACCAAATACTAGTAATGGTGATTACAATTTCAACCTTAAAAACTAACATAAAATTTACAAATTTTAACAATAGTTTTGTCACAATTTTGCCTCGGATCACGACTAATTAGGGAGACTTTTTATTATATGATTATCCATCTAGAATTAAGTTGTGAGATTATTTTAGTTAGGAATGTGACTATAACTAATTATCATATGATTTAGGATTAAGTTGTGAGATTCAATCTCATGAATCAAACATAATAGTACATATTTAATAATGAGATTCAATCTTGCAAACCAAACGACTCCTAATAATATTGACTAAAAAAGTAGTAAGTGGGAAATCAGAAACTAAACATTGGCTGGCCCAATTGTTCTGTTGAATGGAATAATATGGGGGCACGTTAGGAATGGTTGATGACCTCTCAACATGATTTCTTAAAACAAAACATCCATGCAACAATTAGTTCTTTGCCCCCACACTCCACATGTTTTTGCTTCTTCCATTTTTTCTTTTTCTCATTTTCCCATGTATATATATCTCTAGCCCCTTCATTTTCTCCCCATCACCTAATTTGTTTCAAATAATATCAAGCCAAAAACAAAAGAAAAAAAGACATGGCTAAATGGAAAACAAACAAGAGTACCTCTACTCCTACTACCACCACCGCCGTCGCAAGTGCAGTGTCCCTCAAGTGCTCGAGCTTCGGGAGGAGGAACGATGTCCCAAAAGGCCATTTTGCAGTCTACGTGGGTGAAAGTAGAACCAGATACATCGTTCCTATTACATTTCTTGAAAATTCATTGTTCCAAAGATTATTGCAAAAGGCCGAAGAGGAGTTTGGCTTTCAGCATGATATGGGATTAACCCTTCCTTGTGATGAACAAGATTTTTGCTCTTTGGTTGCCATGATTAGATGATTAGTGTTTGCTTAGAGTTAATTGTGTTTTCACACGAGTTGTAATTGTTATGTCTTAACATCCCTTTAATTACTTGCCATTCTAGGCCTAATTTGTGTACATGCTTAAACTATCTATTTATGTACCTTTGGAAGGTTGAGTCAAAGTTTTCATTTCTATAAGATAATAACTACGTCCATTTATAATTTCAAATAGAGTAAAAGCCAAAATTGGTTCTGAACATATGACCATTTTATTTTTTTTGTCATAAACTTTATCTTTTGGATTTTTTAGTCTTGCACATATGAGAATTTGATCATTTTGGTCCTCCGTCAATAGTTCCGTTAAAAACTTAACGGTCAACGGATTTAATCCGATTTTGACCAAATTTAACCGAGAATTATAATTTTAAGTCACTAATTATTCTCTAATTATTTATTTAAATATTATTTTAAAATAAGAATTAAATAAATAATTAAAAAAAAAAACAAAATGGAATACAATCGGTCTCTTTCTCTCTCAATCACTGAATTCTCTCAACACACCAACACTAAAACGTCTCTCTCTCTCTCAACGATTCACTCACTAACCGGCGAATCGGCTAGTACGTATTTGACTCTAACTTCTGTTGCTACGGCAACCCTCGCGACTGTCAATGGAAGTTCGAGAAGAGGAAGAAGGATCTACACAGGCATGGAGCTCCTCCGGATGAAGACAATTCCGGCCCTTCGACTCAAAATCTGCCTCCTCCGACTGGAAATCGACAACTACCACCACTTCCCTCTCAAAATCGACCCCTTTGCTGAAAGTCGAAGAGGAAGACTCGTACAGCATAACTAGGGTTTGAGAAGAAGCAAGCGGAAGGAAGAAGAGATTAGAGAAGGAAGAAGAACGAAGATGAAACGCAAGTGAAATCGCGATGGATGCTGAACCCTAAAATATTTATAAAAATTATTCAATTCTAATTTTAAAAGAATATTTAAATAAATAATTAGGTAAGAAAAAATCATAATTCTCGGTTAAATTTGGTCAAAATCTGATTAAATCCGTTGACCGTTAAGTTTTTAACGGAACTATTGACGGAGGACCAAAATGATTAAATTTTCATATGTGCAGGACCAAAAAATCCAAAAGATAAAGTTAAAGATAAAATAGTCATATGTTCAGGACCAATTTTGGCCTTTATTCTTTCAAATATAATTATCTTTAAGGTTGAATTCGAATTAGAATTTTATATATGAATATTCTTTCGATGTTTATTAACATTTTCTATTTTATTTTGTAAATGATGTGATCGTTTATGTTTTCAATGCTAACTAAACTGATATTCCTCAAACCTTTTGCGATCGAGTTTTTGAAAATTCAAGTTTAAATATATACTTTTGTAATTAAGCTGACTTAATTTAAAAAAAATACTACTCCCTCTATCCGCGAATAGGAGTTCCGTTTTTCCATTTTAGTCTGTCCACGAATATGAGTCTCGATTCACTTTTACCATAAATGGTAATAGGGTCTCATCTTCCACTAATTCATTCCACTCATATATCTTAAAACCCGTGCCACCAAGAAATGAGACTCCTAATGACGGAGACTCGGGTGGAGGGAGTACTCAGTTTTGTAAATTACATTGAATAATTGGTTTGCACATCCAACGAATATTGTTGTAAGCACATATGAATACCTAACTAAGACGGTTTACAAATTAATTTAAATATAATTGCTGTTTAATTCTCTTAATACTAATAATTCGTGTACATCATCTAAGATTAATACTAATAATTCAAAATGGACCCCAGTTCTTGTCATTATCTATGTAATCATTTCGTATTAAATACATTCTTGGGAAGTGATATAATGAAAACCATATATCTAATATAAATTCAAAACTTTAATCTTAGCATCTAAATATTACTCATCAATGATTATAATGTTTCTATTTAAAAATATCAATAACTTCTATAAATCAATCAACAGACGGTATAATAGACATTTTCATGATACGGTGAATAATTTAATTATCGAATAATTGTGTAATTCTGATTTCATCGTTCTCTCTCTTTCCACTATTCATGTTTTTAGAATCAGCATAGAATCAACACGATTTCAACACAAAATTTCATCGCAAAAAAAAACAACAGCAGAACAAAAGAATCAACGATTCAGCACGAAATTCAACATCAACAAAGCTTCAACGTCATTTCAACACAAAATTCGACATCAACAAAGTGTCATGGATTCAACACGAAATTCAACATCAACAAAGATTCAATGCCATTTCAACACAAAATTCAACATCAACAAGGAATCAATGATGCAGTTTAAACGCAAAATTCAAGCAATTTTTTCGACGAATCAGCACATGATCAGAATAGCTAGGTTTTAGAATGAAATTCAATCAATTTTTTTCAACACAAAATTCAACATCAACAAAGTGTCAAGGACTCAGCACGAAATTCAACATCAACAAAGATTCAACGTCATTTCAACACATAACTCAACATCAACAAGGAATCAACGACGCAGTGTCAACACAAAATTCAAGCAATTTTTTGACAAATCAGCACATGATCGGAATTATCTAGGTTTATGCATGAAATTCAAGCAATTTTTTCAACACAAAATTCGACATCAACAAAGTGTCAAGGATTCAACATGAAATTCAACATCAACAAAGATTCAACACCATTTCAACACAAAATTCAACATCAACAATGAATCAACGACGCAGTGTCAACGCAAAATTCAAGCAATTTTTTCGACGGATTAGCACATGATCGGAATTAGCTAGGTATTTTGACTGAAAAAATTTAATTGTTGAGAATATGAGACATCAATTACAATGGTGAAGATCCTCGCTGAAGATGTGAATATTTGCAGTGTGGAAAGTGGGAGATTAATTAGGAACGCATAAACCGCTGATCAAATTAAGTTACAAAATTACCCTCTGTTTACAAAATATATGCTCTTGTTAACATAGGAATTGAACGCCATATTAACCACAGATCTGATATAATTAGTGGCTATAATTAAAATTTTGAGTTTATATTAAATATATGTTTTCATTTAATCACATCCCTACATTCTTATATATTAGTAATTTTTATTAAAAGAATAATTATTATTAAAAAAAATTATCACTCCCATAACTTTGGAAATTGTGACACAAAATTATATCTAATAAATATTTCTTAATTACCCCTTAATAGTCAAAATTAAAAATAATATAACAAAATCAAATATATCATGACAATAAACGACATGGTTTTAGATAAATTGTATTTTAAGTAACACTCAAAAAATATAATGATGTCGTTTTGTTATCATATTGTATTTCAATTTTGATTATGCTGGACAATTGAGAAACAATTACTAAATAATTATAATTTTATACTTATGTTTAAAAGTTATAGAACTGAATAAAAATAATGAAAAATTATAATTTAAATGATAATTATCTCTTTATTAAAATGTCATTTTGTTTCCTATAGATATATGATAAAAAGAAAGTATTTATGTAGTAAGATATATAGTGGCCAGACTGCCATTAATTATTCATTTAAATGTTAATATATGCATCTCACGTTAAAGGATTCACAGTATAATAAAATTAGTCTCAAATATAATCAAAATCCTAAACTATAGTGACCCTCACCTGGCACACACACCCTACCTAGCTAAATAAATGTCAGGGATACACGAATCTCTGATGTTAACATATACTCTATTTTTTGTTTCTAAGTAAGATATGTACTATTTATTTATTCACATATAGTAGTAGTGTTTATTCACTCGCCCTACTCTGTCTTTCATAATTGGAGTTTATAAATTTCAACTTAAAATATATTGATAATATTTGAAGTAGTCTATAGAATTTATATAGTGAATCATTTTCTTAACAAAAAAATGAGATAATATTGGTTTGTTTCATTTACTAACAAAGAAGTAGAGTGATAATACATGTCTCTTTGCTCGATTGATATCCTATTCTTATTTTATTTAAAACTATAATGATGTGATAGTTAATAGACAACTTAGGTGGGTTGTCCAAGCAAACATGAAGTTGGGCAGTTTAAAAAGGCTCATCCGGTCCTATTTGCAATGGCAACCACTGCAATTCATGGCTCCACGTTTGCAATATAATAGATCATCAAAGTATATGTCTAAGGTCATCTTGACTCTTCATCTCTCATTCATATCTATAATAGTACATATTGCATTACTGACGATGCATCGTCGATTATTATTCATTTGACGAAGCACGATAGGGTGCAACTATATTTCGTTGTTGGTTCTATATGCGCATAGCATTGCTCGTAGGCATAACTGACATGATTATATTTCTAGGACTAGGAGCGTCATGTCAGATATGGACATATGACCAACTCTCAGACTTATTCCCCATCAAGGGGAGGGGACACATCTAGCTTGGAAACATACCACAACAATCTAGCTCAAGGTGAACCACATCAATTATGACATTTTCAAAGTTGGCGCGCTTCTCTTTTCCTGACCCACTTCAACTGGATCTCATCGAATAAATTTAGGCATGCTCCTAGACTGGATGAACAATTTTTATTTAGTTTTAATTTCACTCATGTAGTTCTTTATTTTAATTTGTAATTTAAAAATCTTAAAAAGTTTACTACTCCGGTCGTATTGTCGCTATTAAATGCACATAATGGACCCTAATAAACGTCTCATTTAACTTTCTACTACTATTTTTCAGTTGTTGGATCACACATTCCACTAACTCATGCTACACGCAATTAACTATAAAGCTAATATTCCATTCGTCCACAAAAAATAGTCTCATTACTGGACAAAAAGCAAAATAATAAAACTATTTTTTGTTAACATCCCAAAATAGCAAAATAAAACCAGTTTTTATGAACAAAAGAAATACTAGTACTCCCTCCGTCCCTGAAACTTTGTAACCTATTTCCATTTTCGTCCGTCCCTAAAAATTTGTCACCTTTCACTTTTACCATTTTTGGTAGTGGACCTACATTCCACTAACTCATTCATACTCACATTTTATTATAAAATTAATATATAAAAGTAGGACTTATATCCCACCAACTTTTTCAACTCACTTTCTATTACATTTTTTAAAACTCGTGCCGGGTCAATTGATGATGAATTATTAGAAACAGAGGAAGTATATATCAGTGGACTTGCACTTCACTAATTTTTTCTAACTTTCTTTAAACATATTTTTATAATCCCCGTCAGCTAAATATGAGACTATCTATTGGACTAAAGCGGAGAGGATCTCCTACTCCACTCCTCCTACTCCACCTCTCACAATGCAATAAAATAATCCACCATCACTTGTTAAAATTGATCATAATTAAAATATTATTCTATTGCATTGTGAGAGGTGGAGTAGGAGGAGTTAGGAGATCACCTTTCGGACTAAAGGACTATATAAAACTTGAGATTAATACTACTCCCTCCGTTCTATAGTAATAGAATCATTTTGGTACGTTTTGGTACATTCCACAGTAATAGAGTCATTACCCTTTTAGTAAAAGTCAACACATTTTCCCACACCTATTTTTCTTTCTCTTACTTTTTTCTCTCTTCATCTCTCTACCTTTTTCATTTTCCACTTTATTCTTCCTTTACTTAACTCACCTAACACAATTTATCTTAATCTTCGTGCAAAAAAAAAAACGCCTCTATTACTATGGAACGGAGGGAGTGTAAAATAAAAAATAGTGCAACTTATTGGAAAAGCAAGTGGTGCAAGAATATGACTTGTAGTGTTGGTTATTACTTCATCCGTTCCAAGAGAATATGTATTTCTGGTTATATACAAATTTTAATGCACAATAAGTAAAAACCATGAGAAAGATAGAAAGAAAATGTAATTAAAGTATTGTTGATAGAGAATGAGTCTTACATCAATAGAGACAAGAAAAAAATCCAAAACTAGAAAGTGCATATTCTTATGGAATAGACTAGAAAGAAAATAGTGCATGCTCTGCGACAGAGAGAAGTATTTATGGTAAAGTATAAAAAGTTGACATGATATACGATTAAACATAATAGTACTAATATTACTTACTCCATCCGTCCCTCATTATGTGTCTCAATTTTTCATTTTAATTTGTCCCTTATTAATTGTCACATTTCATTTTTACTATTGTTATTAATAATGGATCACAGTTTCCACTAATTCATTTTTCCTCACATTACAATAAAACTAATACTCTATAAAAATAGAATTCACGTATCACTAACTTTTTCAACTCACTTTTATGTATTTATTTAAACTCATGTCGGGTTGAAGTGAGATAGGTATTAGGGACGGAGGGAGTATAATTTAGGGACGGAGGTTGTAACTGTACTGAACACTCCATATATTTAATTGTATAACCAACTAATGATTTTGATTAATTTTAATAAAAATTAAATAAATTGACATTAGTTACTTTTGGGGGGTGAAATTTTAATGTTCAGCGTATATTTTAAGTTTTAACATTGGCTATTCGCTAATTTAATTATTTGTAGTATTTTTTAAAAGGGGGGATAATTAAGGTATGTGCTCAATAATTCTATTTATTCAATCTCCAATCATTCGCATTTCCCTGTTGGTGAGAATGAAGGTAACTGCTTTATTTTTCCTCCTCACTTCTATTTCCCTGGCTGCGAACTCAGCTCTGAGCATCAGATTTCCCGATCGGATCTCCATTGACCCCAATCAAGCATCCGATCTGCCCCTTAAAACTGCGGTTTTCGCTCTCGGAAGCTTTTGGAGGTCGGAGGCGGCGTTCGGTTGCCAAAACGGCGTCGTCAGAACCACCGCTGGTTATGCCGGCGGATCTAGGCTTAATCCCGAGTACCGAAGCTTAGGAGACCACGCCGAGTCCGTTCAGGTTGCACTCCTATCATTTTCCACTTTCATTATTCTCCATTTTCTGTCATCCAATTGATTATTGCGATTAGCTTTTCACGCTCAATTTGCCTTTCCAATGCTGATTTCGTTAGAGGAAGAATGCGATTGAGAGCGTTAGATACGAGTAATAGTAATATTATCGTGGTGAGAATTAATGGATGACTGTTTAAGGATTTATATAAGTATGCAGATGTGATTTGTATCCATTAGATATTGGTTATCTCAGATTTCATGTATGCAGTATGTTTTTAATGTGGAATACTAGTTATACTTGTCCTGGTTTAATTATAGTTTGATGTATGTGATCTGATAAAACATTGGTACCAGTTATAATCCGTTCTCATCTAGTGAATTAAACAAGGCGTGCATTTAATTTTAGGTTATTGACAACCACATGCTCACACAAAATGAAGGTTTGATCTAACCTAGTTTTGTAACTTCTTGGTTTCCACAACTCGGAGTTCATATAATTTATGATGATCATGAAGTTGCAAGAATCTGTACTAAAAGCATTGATTCTAGGGAGTTCACTTTTATAAACATGCAATAGGTGACACCATAGTTAGATACAGTTAAGGTGAAACACCCTCTGTGGCCTGCTGCTCGACCGGAACATCTATTACACTTGACTCCTAGTTTAACTAGCTGCTTTTCCCTGCCCTGCACGGGTGAATGTTGGAATAGTTTCTCAGTGGTCCAATCATTCCGTGCAGGTAGAATATGATCCCAGAATTACAAGTTTCCGAGAACTACTTGATGTCTTTTGGAGCAGTCATGATTCTAGGCAAGTGTTCGGTCAAGGTCCAGATGTTGGGAATCAATACCGGTACTTATTTTCACTTCCAGAACTCCTCTTATACAACCGTGCCCCAGAAACATAAGTCCACTGACTTGGTGAATCATTTATAACCTGAGTAGGTCTATAATCTTCACAAACGGCACTGAAGAATCGAGGATAGCTGCTCTCAGCAAAGAAAAGGAACAAACACGATCAAAGAACAGCATTATTACCACTCAAATTGTACAGCTAGGAGTATTTTATCCCGCAGAGCCAGAACATCAGGTTTGTAATTTAACACATATATCAAGCTTGCATTTCCCTTTTTGGTTTGTTCGAATACTTAGTATGATGATGCAAGTTTTTCCGATTTCAACATAACAAATATTACAAAAGATCTGAAGAATGTGGAGCAGTCATCTTTTAACTTGTATGATTTGAAAATCCTTTAGCACACTACTGTATAAGCATTTCTTAGATAATTAGCTTACTGTCTGCTGGCCTTTCTTGTAGAAATTTGAACTCAAACGCAATCATTTTCTTCTCCAATTGATCGGAAACTTGCCCGAGGAAGAGCTCGAGAGGTCCAACCTAGCAACAAAACTGAATGGATATGCAGCAGAGCTCTGTCCACCTAGGTCGCAGAGGCTGATTAATGACAAGATCAATAACATTGTAAGAAAAGGCTGGCCAATGCTAAGGGAGATCTAACTCGACTCTCTTCGAGTCCTCGACCATACTGATATAGCTGCCCCAATCGGAGCCGACGTTTATCAGCTGACTGCATTTTCCTCGTTGATCAGAGCTTCATCATCTTAGCTAAAGCTGATTAACTCAAGGCTAGCCCACTGCTGATCGAGGCTAGTGCCTTTTTGCTGGAGGAGTTGTACTTATTGATGTGTCAATGATCGCTATTCTTTTATATATATATATATATATATACTACTACTACTACTCAGGCCCGTGTGACGTGCGGCTGACGAACTTTTTATAACAATCGCGTTAGTACATAATTATGAGTTTATAATAACTATTTATTTTACAATTGTTATTTAAACAGAGAGAATATTTGAATTGATTTATATTAATTCAAATTCAGTATAATTTCATTGTGATGATGAATTGATTTATACTAATTCAAATTCAGTATAGTTTCATTGCATAAACAGTGATGAACACGGATTGTACTTATACTCAGTGTATAAGACACAATGCGGTAAAATTAATATTATTGAAACTTTAGTTATAACATACTCCCTCCGTCCACAAAAAATAAAGCACAATTATCATTTTTGGCCGTCCACGAAAAATAGAGTATGGAAAGTTTTCAACAAATAATAACCATACACATCATTCCACTAACACTACTTCTTACTTACTTTTTCTCTTTCTCTCTTACTTTACCAATTTTACATTAAAACTCATACCGTATACAAATTGCTCTATTTTTTGTGGACGGAGGGAGTATTCTATACACTAACTAAAATGCATAAATAAAATGCGCTTGTACCACTGCAACACTATTTACCCGATGGAGAGAGAACATGGGAACCAAATATACTGACGCAGCATTTATGAACTTTGAAGACAAAGAATGGTTCGTAGAGCTGAATCAGGAAGAACACATGAAGACTTCCTTGTAAAATATTAGTACATAATTAATTGCAATGAATAAAATGTAAAATACATTATACATTAAAAAAAACTTCTTTGTAGACTACAGTAACATCACAATGTTCTTCTTCATTTCCACATACTAACATTTTCAAACCCTCACGACTTGTAAGTTGTAACCCTTGAAATAGCCACACAAAATTGACCATGGCTAAAAACTAGTTTTTTAAAAAACAAACCATTATGAGACAAGGATTTCCCTTACTCTTATAGTTATTAATGGTCATCGCATAAGACACAATCAATGGCATTGAAACTTAAAAGGCAACCTAATATCACAAAGGATTAGGCATAATCGAGGCACCAAAAGAAAATCTCCAGTACAACGACCTATAAGAACTTTTGCTTCCAAAACATAATCTCCAAGTCTAGTAATAACCAACCTAGACCATTACACTATCCAATATTATGATTAATATTTCTCAACAATATCACTGAAGTGCCCATCTTAAGATGTAATTCAAGATTTGGAATACTAGAACACCATATCCCATTCAACAATTAGGCATTATGAATTTCATCTAAAATACCATAACAATTCGACATTAGGAATTTCATATAAAATACCATAACACTTAAATAAATTCGATCATCCAAACCATTTTGAGCCATCATATACTGATTTAACATTTCAACAACTTCTAAAGTCGGCACTAATATAGCTCAATCTTCTAAATAAGACACATCCTCAACATTTTGTTCGTATGTTGGATAAGTTGAAGAAACAATACTCCGCAAAGGATCACCATTACATTCCAACAACAAATCTGCCGGAATAACATCTTGTCCACGTCCATCACTACAATCACCAATACCTATTAGCCAGAAAATTTTCTTAATTTTGAAATTTCAATGTCAGAATCAACATTCAACAATCTCATGTTTTTTTGTTAATCTGAACACCTTGCAATGATCCCATATATACGATGAATTAATAGTACTTAGTATTCATGACATCTTGTTTGCTACCTTTAGGAATAACAAGTAAGATTTGATGAAAGTCACCACAAAAACTACTGATATACCTCCAAAATGTAACCCATCATCCATTTCTTTTGAGGAACGTTTCAGATCACAGAGAGTTCTATCCAAAGCTTCAAAACTATACTGATGCATCGTTGGAGCTTCATCCTAAATAATAAGTTTAGTCCTAATGATAAGTTTAGCAAGTGAACTTCCTTGGTTAATAATACAAAAGGAATCCTCATTTAAACTTGATGGAGTTTTAAACCGAGAATGACAGTCTTTCCACCAGGCAAGAACAACGATGTTATTTCACTCAAAGCAACATAAGCTACATTCAAGACAATTTCTCCCTTCGAACTAACAGCAACTGACAAAGCCGACCACAAAAAAGTTCTAGACCCACTTGAACCATATACAAAAATGTCTCTCCAATACGAACTTATTATAGAGTTATACACATGATGTTGTCCAGCATTAAACTTAGAGAAATAAATTGCATGATCTTCAGCTAAAGCTTCTCTATCATAAGACAACTCCTCCGTTATCAATCGATTCTGAGCTAATTGAAAATATTCTTCTAATGAAAATGGCCATTGATGCAAAATCATGTAAACCTATCCCCAACTGTAACAACATTTTTTCAATATCAACTAAAGCAAAATTTCGAATCTCCATTTCACTCATCACCAACTCTGAAAAAAAACAATGAAGTAATACATGGTGAATTAAATAAATCAAGTAAACAATAATTACAAAATAAGTCATAACAAATATTACCTGGATGTTTAAACAACATACGTTATCTATAATTATTCATAATACATCTTAACTTCATCCACTTCTTTAACAGATTCAACATCTGTTGTAGAATTATATAATGAAACTGTTACTCGATCATTACCTTTGTTAACATACTTAAATAAATACTTGATGAATCGAGATTGATCACCATTCAGTATTAATGTGGGCTCCATATTTCATCAACAAATACCGATTATGAGGCACAATATATCGATTATCTAAAGGTATATCATTATTTCTTCTTCTATAGACTGCTGCATATCCATGTCCATCAACTATTGTAATATCCCTATATTTCTTTGGGATATGTTTAGTACAACGATGCTCGGGCATGCAAGGAGAATTAGGTCTTACTATACCACATGGTCCATACACCATAAATTCACACAACTCTGAATCAAATATCGAGCACCACCAGTATAACTTGATGGCAAAGTTACTCCCACCCCTAACCTAGAACCATCAGTTTCACCACTTAATAAATCATCCGCCAAACCTTTATACAAATCACAACGTAAAGTTGGTGAGAATGCGCACACTTCAATCTGCCAACTTCTACCATAGTATATGTCACACCTCAACCCCTATAATATACTATATACTAATAATAAACAAAATACAAGTTAAAGTAACTAAATCACATATCAATTACATCACCATCCAAAATCTATAGTTACAAAATCCATCATTTATTAGCTTGTTTACAAACATTATAAATCAACACACATAAACATAAACATTAAATATCATCATCAGTTTCATATCCATACGCATATGCCTCTATTTTCAATTTATTATTCTATGACAAATCAAGTTAGATATCTGCCCGGGATTTCCATTGTATACGACCAGTAAGTCCCATTGCCTTTGTACATATATATGGGCCGAAGATCCATTGCCATTGTATAATATGACCTGTAGGTCCATTGCCATTGCATATGACCCGAAGGTCCATTGCCATTGTATATATGACCCATAGTCTATTGCCATTGTATATGACCCGTAGGTCCATTGCCATTGATATTCAGACTCAGGGCAAGACTGCCACAGATCCTGTTTAGTCAAATGATCCATATAGTTCCAATATCATATGTAAAACATATCCATTGCAATAATCACATATCCATATCATAATCCGTTAAATAATTCCAATATGATATATAAAATATATCCATTGCACTAATCACATATCTATATCATATTCCACCATCAATATCAAATACTCCCTCCATCCGAAGATAAGCGAGTCATATTCTTTTTTGGGATGTCCCACTATATATAAGTGAACCATTTCCCTTTTTTGCAAAAAATCTCATCTCTTAATTTATTCTCCACCTACTTTATTTTCTCTTTACTTCTCTACTTTTCTTTCTGTCATACTTTACTCTCTCTCTACTTTAACTATTTAAATACCAATTCCTTAAATCTCGTGCCCAAAATAAGTGTTTCGCTTATCTTGAGACGAGGGAGTACTACATAACTATATCACCATGACATCATATAATCAAATATTAATTTCAAGTCGACCTTTATCAATCAAACATATAACACATTGAAAAATTACATCTCATTACACACATGGTCTAACCGAATTCCTACTTCTGTCTACTGATTTAGAACCTTTGATCGTTGAAATCATGAATCTAACTCTTCTTTTAACTATGTATTTTCTGCTCTCACATTCGTCCTTTTTCTTTCTCTAATCCTCCTCCTTTTGTACTATGCTCTATGTGAACATATAAATTGTGCATACTAACGTCGGCTAACTAAACTACTTGTTTATGATTTCAAATAAATTCACCTAGATGCAAGAGATGCGCTATTTCATGTGACTACACGCTCTCCTATCTTATATATAAAAATGCACTTATTATTTTAAAGTATAAAAAAAATACAAATGAAGCAACAATATAAGTTCACATTTATTTACTTTGTAGACATATTATATACATGTAATTCACATTTATCGACAACACGTATTTACATGTTTATATATATGTAGCCTCTTAAAACATGGATCATTTTCCATACGTACACAAGTATATATATATAACATTAATGAGGAGTATTATATTGCTAACTTATAACTTAATTGTTAATTACAATTAAATAATACTCCCTCCGTCCAGCAATAGAAGTCCCGTTTTTTCGTTTTGGGACGTCCGGGAATAGGAGTCTCGGTTCTACTTACCATATTTAGACAATTTAATTATCCTCCCCCTTCTCACTAATTTACACAATTGCCATAAAAAAACACTCCCCACCCAACTTTAATTTCACTCTCTCACCCTCATTCTCTCTCACTCTCGGTCTCACTATCCCAATCGCCGCCCTCCTCCTCCTCCCAATCGCCGCCGCCGCCTACTCCTCCTCCTCCTCAATCGCCGCCGCTCATCCCGTCGCCGCCCTCCTCGCCGCCTCCTCCTCCCAATTGCCGCCGCCGCCTACTTCTCCTCCCAATCGCCGCCGCCGCCTACTCCTCCTCCTCCTCCTAATCGCCGCCTCCTCCTCTTCCTAGTACCCTCTGAAACCCTAACCCCCTTCTATGGGTTAGCTTCGGATTTCGGACGGAAAATTCAACTTCCACGTTGGCCTCGTCCGAATCCAACGCCGGAGTGGACCTTCGACACGTAGGAGGGGTCGATCCTGACTCCTATTGCAACCCACCTTTCTCCTATCCCAGATTTGAAAGCTATGCCATGGATGGTGGCTGATTTGAAATTTTCGGTTCAGATTTGGAGCAGATTTCCACTCATTTTGCTAGTAATGGAAGACATTTTGTTTAAGTTGAGGGTTTTTTTAAATTTAGTTTTTAATTTATGTCCATAAATATATTGGCAGCTTGAAATTAAAAATTTCATTGTGCGTTGGGTTCATTGAAATGGTATGCGATGCAGAAAAAAAATAAAATTGGCAGCTTCTTTTTCAATACAAGATGAAGCAAAAATGTTTAACACAATTGAGGTGGGTCCCAAATTCCACTATCACACACCATTTATAACACACTCCAAAACTATCTTAAAACACGTGCCCTTTCGAAATGGGACTTCTATTGCTGGACGGAGGGAGTAGTCATTAGATATTTAAATTAAGGGTTTAGATCATTAATCCTTAAATGTCAATACGATCAATGAAAAACGCCAATAAGGCCATATGATTAATTCAAAAAATATCAAAGGGGTACTAATGTCAATTAACTACATGTTTAGTTATAGATAACTTTAAAAAGAAATCCCAAAACTTTAAATTCATATAACATATATCAAATTAAAGATAATTTCATAAGGATTCCAACGATATCCTACATGCATATGTTCCGACGTCAAAATTTGATAAAAATTTTAAATTTTTTTAATTTTTTCGTACAAGCAGAAATGTCAACATACCATATAAAATATGTAGAATGTCAATATAAACAATGTGTTACATTCTTAAAGCATTGTGTTGACATTCTCAAAGTATTTTGTTGATATTTTCGAAACATTATATTGACATTTTCATCCAAAACCCTAATTTGGAGGGTTTTTTTTTATCTTTTTTTATTTTATTAATAAAAACAAAAATTACACGTGGAAAATTGTAGACCACACGTTTTCTAAAATCTCATGACCTTAAATTAGTTGTAGTTAGCAATTAAATGATGTGTTAGCAATTGATAACTCCCCTAACATGTACTATATTTCTCTATTACTTTCACTTAATTATAGATTTTAATAAATAACTATATTTATATGCTTTACAAATACTAATCTTACGTGCGTGTGTGTATATATATGTACATTTTAACTATATAAGAAGATCTCTCGTAATATTAAATATCTATGGTATAATACTCACTTGCTATAATATAAATAATAATAATATCTAATAACTAGAAATTTTATAATCATACAAACTGATAAATAATTTGGATTAGGGATGTCACAGTATAAGCATGAACTATAAATTGTTGGAACAATTGCCTAGAAGATATATTAAAGACAAGGAATTTAAACTATGATGCAAATAATAGGAAAAAATATTCTCAAAGATTAAAGAAATTGAATTTCTCAGATTGTTGTCTAGAATTATAAAAAAAAAACCGTATTATAATATTATTTGCCGAAATTTTTTTGTGGGTGGGAAATAACAAACTCGGGAAAAGTTCATGATACTATTTGTCAAGTTGAAAGTTCGTGTAAAAACTCATCTTTATAAAAAGTTCCATGATATTATGGACAAATATTCCTTAATTAAATCATAACTTTTGCACATTTCTCAATTGTTTTGTACAATTAAAATTTTGATGAAATTTATTGTGACTTTTATACTCTATCATATATCTTCACCGAGTACATAATAATCATCTAAAATCGACCGTCATAGAACAGTACCAAATTTATTAAGAAATTAACCAAAAATTAAAATAATAAATTTTATTAAATTGTAATTATATAAAATAATTGAGAAATTTTCAAAATAATAAGTTAATTAGCTAAGCAATCAAAAATTATTTAAATGGCAATTTCTGAATTTATTAATTACTAGTACTACTGTAAATTGTAAATTGGCAAATTGAGCAGCTGCTCCATTTCCATAGAACTGTAGAGAGAAATCTCCCAATCCGCCAAAATAGATTCCGATCGGAAGAGGAAGCCGTCGGCGGATCGCGCCGACCGCCACCAAAAGCACAAGCACAGCACCTCTAAAAAGTCCAAGATGTCCTCTTCGGAGAAGGTCAAGGCTTCGCACATTCTCATCAAGCACCAGGGCTCCCGCCGCAAGTCCTCCTGGAAGGATCCCGACGGCATCCTCATCTCCGCCACCACCCGCGACCAAGCCGCTTCCCAGCTCCAGGACCTCCGCCGCGACATCCTCGCCGGCGACGCCTCCTTCAAGGAACTCGCCACCAAGCACTCTCACTGCAGCTCCGCCAAGCGCGGCGGAGATCTCGGTCCGTTCCGATTTCTCTCATAACCCTACCTCCTCATGCTTTTAATTCATTATTATTACCTAGGGTTTTTCGATGAATTAGATGGATTTTGCTGCCAATTACTAGTTTTTTAAGGTCTACTATATTAATTATACAAAAATGGGGAAAACCCCATCACCGTCTCCAGGTAGTGGATTGGAGCTAATTGTATTTATTCCTTAGGTTTGGTGTTTGAATAAGGATGTCTTTTTGCACGTTGAGTCATAATAACTGAGATCACTTGCATAAAATGTGATATAGAATAGGGAGTACTATATGTTGTCAACAGTGATTCCTTGGGGAAATTTGAACACATGAAATCCATTATGTTGGTTGAATATCTGCTATTTAGATCAATACTATAAGCTTAAACTAGGCTACTGGTATAATTAGGCTTGGATAATAAATGAGCAGGAGGACTACACAAGATTATCTTATAATGATTGTTAGTTATTGTTATTCATATTATACTTCGCTGTATCTACAATAACAATCATTGCCTGCAACTCATTCTATATTTGTATACCAACAGGGAGCTGCACCACCACCACAGCATTATAAAATAGGTGCATTAAAATTACTATGTCAGAAGAGAATACTATAGT
Organism: Salvia hispanica; assembly: GCF_023119035.1. Taxonomy (NCBI): domain Eukaryota; kingdom Viridiplantae; phylum Streptophyta; class Magnoliopsida; order Lamiales; family Lamiaceae; genus Salvia; species Salvia hispanica. Next base: position 53,836,120 of record NC_062967.1, read on the forward strand.
TGGCCATACTTTGAGCTGAATAGGTACCTAGTTGGTCATGGCTGCTCCAGCAATCATATGGTTGCAAATTGCTGTAAAAATGAAAGAACTCATGGAAAATAAAACTTGGTTGTTGAACTTGCAAGCAGTAACTCACATAATTCAATAATTCATGCCCCAAAAACTGCTTAAAATTATTTTAGAAGTGCCTAAAACTGCATTCTTTAATCTATGTGTCTTTTGAGATGTTATTAATGGGATGGAGGGAGTACTAACAAGGACAAAATCGTATTTCAATAATAAACATTTCTTGGAATAGTGAAGTGCGACAACCAAGGGTTGAGTCTCCTTAAGATTATTTCAGATTGAATATTAGCATAACTTTTCAGCCAATATTCAAGTGTTGCACGATTATTAGAAATAGTATGTGCAAGCACAATACTGAATTGGCCATTATTTGCTTTACCTGAACAATTAATTTTATCAGTGACACGCTGGTCTCTTTTTCCTTTCCTTTTCTGAGGAAAGTAACACACTCATCTTGGTCTCGGGCTCTCGGTTGTTTCAGCCAACGTGTGGTTGCAAATAGTGCAAGCAAATTAACAGATTGATTCAACTGGATCAACTACTAGTCTCTTTAATGTGTATTTTTGCCATAGCATTGGCCATTGAGCCCTATCATGCACTTTCATCTGCCAGCGATCTTATTTTGGTGTGAATGTTGGACAGTTTTGTGTTATGTGCTATCATTTCAATAAGGCCATATGTACTAATCTAACCACATAAAAGCCTATATTTTAAAATTTTCAAATCTAACATAATACATAAATATTGACAAAAAAGTTACCTGATAAATTGATATTCTTTTCAAATGTAACCTGGGTCAACTTTCCGGCACCTTATTGTTAAGTTGGCAACTGGAATATCTTATTTCCACATTGTTAGTTATGTTTCAGTTGAAAAAGCCATGTCATATTTCGGCTCCCAGCTTAATAATAAGGTGCTGGAAACTTGACCCGGTTTAGATTTGAAATGAAAATTAATTTATTAGGTACATTTTTGTTAATATTCATTTATTGCGTTAGATTTGAAAACAAAGGCTTCTATTAGGTTAGATTAGTATATTTGGCCATTCAATAATGGTGGTTGGATAGATCCATGGGAGTAAGACATGAATACCTATGTTCCTGATGTCTTCACACCTATTTTTATTTGGTTGATTTTCCTGCTCCCTGAGCAGGACTTTTGCGTTCCTCTTTTCTGGGTTCAATTCTAGTACCTATTCCAACTGTATGGCTGGCTTGCGAAATATCCCTATTGTTCTATGTAGAATAATGATTTCTTAATTACAGATAGCCTGTTGTGGCATTAAACCCTATACTTAATTTAGCTTTGTCCAATTCTGTTGATGTGTGCCTCAAAGCATTCTGGATGATATTACAAGATGTACATATTCACAGAAAAGGTTATAGTTTGTTAATCCCAATTTATGATTGCTTGCCCATTGCCCACCCTATGTTTGGAATTCTTCAAATCTCAGCTCTCTTTTTTAATATTGTCATATTTCTAATGCATGCTTTCCAATTCTGACATTGAGGCCTTTGTGCTAGGGCATGTCTCTTAGCTTCTAACTCCATAAAGAAACTTAAACATCATTCCATGTATAATATTTGTTTCCTTCAGTGCCTTTTCCCTGTTTTTCAGGATCCAAGAATAAGTTTTACCAGTTTAGAAGAAATAGTTAGCAAAGAAAAAAGGAATTATTGATAGATATCTGAATATATTGGATTAAAACCTCTGCATTTTTGCCTTATAGGCCAAGAATAATTATTGTATATGATGAATAAACAAGAATAGCAAACTAAAATCAGTATTGGTAATGGCAGCAGTGGACCTTGAGGCATGGTCTTGCTGATTTGTTGGGTGTTATGAGTTTTAACTAACTGAAATTGTTGCAGGTTCATTTGGAAGGGGTCAAATGCAAAAGCCTTTCGAAGAAGCAACATTTGGTCTTAAGGTGGGAGAGATAAGTGAGATCGTGGACACTGATAGTGGAGTTCATATCATCATGAGAACAGCCTAATTCTTTGCATTCAGGCTATAGGCTATATACCAACCAAATTTGTGTGCCATTCCAGTCTGAATTGAAACATATAAGCAGATTTTTGAGCTGCTCATTCTGATTCTATTATGTTCATGATATACTTACAGTCAATCAATCAATCAACATATTTGGGATATACTATATAATATTTGCTTCTTATCTGTTTCTTTAGCATGATAATCTGTACAATGTTCATATTTGCTCTTAAAAATAGATGGGCTCTTTATAGATCTGTTCCAAGGCAAATTAAATGAGTCAGCCCTTCTTATTTTATTTATTTTCAGAATTTAGACTTGAAAGTCCAAAGCAAAACTCCATTTGTTCCATAATAGTGGGTTTATTTTGCCATTTTGTACATTTCATGGTAGTGAAGTCATTTCTTTATTTTTTTCTCTTCAACTCTCTATGTTTTACATATTCTACTTTATTTTTCATTTACTTAACTCACTTAATACAATTTTTCTTAAATCGCGTGCTGAAAACAAACGCCTTCACTACCGCGGAATGAGGGAGTACTGGAAATTATTTTTGAATGATTTGCTTCTGTAGCGGCCTTCGAGTGTGGCGAAACCTAGAAAACAACATGAATGATATTTTGTCAATAGACTTACTTACACATTGGTCTATTGGGAATGGGGATGGCGAGGTGATTGGCCTAACAGTACTCATATATGCTTGATCCCTACGTGCTCAATGCCATGTCGCCGTGTAGTTGCACACGACATGCTTTAAAGATTGAGCACGCAGTTGCGCATGCTTTTAGATAATGAATTATTTGTACTCATCTGTTTAAAATAAATTTTTTTTAGGAGATCATTCCGATTACGATTTTACTGTCATAGTCATTTGAATCAAATCATTTGACACAACCCAATTGAACCATCATCTCATACTTGCCAACATATTGATGGTGAAAAAGCCACAGCTACTTGCATATAGCTAGGAGTATTATGAAAGACCTCAAAATTAAGTGAAATTAGATCTCTATCTTGTATGCATTTATATCACCTCTAAAATAAAACATACTCCTCTGTCCCATAAAAATTATCACATTTTTCCATTTCCGGCCGTTCCATAAATTTTATCTCATTTAACTTTTTATCATTTTTGGTAGTAGACCTCATATTCCACTAACTCATTCCTACTCACATTTTATTATAAAACTAATGTATAAAAGTATGACTCATATTCCACTAACTTTTTTAACTCACTTTTAATTACATTTCTTAAAACCCGTGTCTGGTCAAAGTGAGACAATCTTTATGAGACGGAGGAAGTATTCTACAAGTGTCGCGTGATAAAAAAAATCTATATCAACAAGAAGAAATATATATTCAATTTTTTAGCAGATTTGCAACCCACCCCATTCTGTCTCCGCTAAAAGGTCCAATATGTTCTATATACTTGGAGAAGAACCCCCTGATGCGGCTTATAACACAGCAGGGGGTGTGGTGCTTAAAATGCCAGAATTTGTGAATTAAACGCAAACAACTATACTAACTTTTTTATGTTTTATTCACATCGTTTTAAACACTATTTTATTCAATTAAAATGTAAAACGCACTTAAAATGACATGGCATATTAGAGTATATAGTATTATATATTCTTACTAGGACCATCTCCAACCATTTACGCTAAATTCAAACTCATTTTGAATACGTCACACTAAAAAGTAGTTTTACTCCAAGCATTTACACGAAATTCAAAAATTACACAATTTTTGGGTTTTTGTCTTACAAAATTTTTGCATTAACACCATATTTGGTGTTGTTTCACAAAAAACATTAAAAATGAGTTTGAATTTAGTGTATGATTGGAGAAGATTTCTACGCCAAAACTCATTTATAAAGTACGATTGGGATGGTCTAATATTTTTTTAATTGGTGTTTTAGCAATCACTCCTAGTGAATGTAAATGTAAGAATTATAGCTAACTTTTTTGGGATATTCGTCTCTAAAATCATGAACTTTACTTAAATTTTGGTATTTCCCATGAACTTTAAAATTGGCCTATAAAATCACAAACTTTACATTTTGTTTGTTATATCCCATGGCGGCTCAATCACCATATCCAACCAACTTCCGTGCATTTTTTTTCCTACTTAGCACTACTAAAATCAACGTGATTTTTTATATAGTCTTTTGTCCTACTTGTCACAAATTTAAAAAGCAATCTAAAATATTATAAACATTTCACGATTGCCACGTATAATAATATTTTTGCCGAAGATTTCTTATTTAGGCTGCCATGAGAAATAACAAACAAAATGTAAAGTTTGTGATTTTTTAGACGAATATTAATATTCATGAGAAATACCAAAATTTAAGCAAAGTTCATGATTTTAGAGACCAATATCCTAATTTTTTTTTCTATTCACGTCTTTTTAAATACCTAATACCTCTTACTACTATTTTTAATTCTAACATACTTTGCACTTGGAAATATTTGCATATGCTTTCTTTAATAATACTTTTTAATAATTTTTTTAAGATTAATGATTTCAGACTAGCTAGACTTAGTGTTATAATTTAGTTTAATTAATTTGTACTTAATCCTTTTATTTGAGAAATGGTGGTCATAATTAGTTATTATTATATTTTAAATTGAATTTTATAGGTATTTTGAGTGTTAAAAGAAAAGACGTGCCAAAATACTCAACAATCCTGTATGATTCAATTATAAATATAGGAACGTGAAAGTAGTTATTATAATTAATTAATGAAATATTACTCTTAAAATAATTAAAAGTAAACTATATACTAATTCCCATTTAGTGCTGCAAATATCAATAATTTATTTTAATAAAAATAATTATCAAAGTTAACATGTACTAGTATAATACTCCCTCCGTCCCAAATTAAGAGTCACTTTTTGCCATAAAAGTCCATCCCAGTTTAAGAGTCACTTTTAGAATTTTCCATATTTGATCATATAATTTTACCCCATTCTTCATCAAAATTACATAAAAATGTCATTATCTACATTAAAATAAATCAAAACAAAAATCAAAAGTCAAAAGGGACCCACCTTCAACCAACTCCACCATCTCACTTCATTTATTACAACACACTTCACCATCTCACTTCATTTATTACACACTTTAACTCTTTCTTAAAATCCGAGCCATAACAATAAGTGACTCCAAAGGTGGGACAGAGGGAGTAAAATACTCTAATATGCCAACGTGTTTTTAATTACTCCCATGTTTAAATTGAATAAATTAGTGTTTAAAATTATGTGAATTAAACATTAAAAAATTAGTATAGCTGTTGCGTTTGGTTCACAAATCCCCTGTTGCGCTGTTGCTTTTTCTCTCTCAAGGCCTAGGACTAGGGTTGGCTCAAAATTCATCGATCTCGGAAGTGAAAATGTCCGCCTCTAACGTTTCAGTCAGCGCTCCCATCACTCGCCGCCGAGCGGTTGAAATTGAAAAAAATCTTCCAGTAATCACCGATTCTGAGGGATGCGAGGAAGCCACGCTGGCTAACTGTGGTAAGCATTCTCACTAAGAATCTGGCGTTGGTGCTGGTTTTACTTGGTTTCGTGATGAATGGAGATTTATCGATGATGTCTGGGGATTTCGAAAGGAAGTTATCAGAGGTAGAGAAATTGATGAATGCGCTAGACCATAAAGTCGGGGATGGAATTAAAAAATTTGGAAGGAAGTAGGCGGAAGTTGATTTGCAGATGCTTTTGAGAAGTTTATGGATGGCTTTGGAAGTAAAAGCTTGCTATCGAAGGAAGATTTCAGTGAGTTTTTTGAGGAATTCAATTAATGTTGATGACATAAGAAAGTATGCAAGGGAGGTTGTGTTGAAGGAAATTGAGAAGCACTCTGCTGACGGGCTGGGAATGGTGGATTATGCACTGTGGTCTGGTGGTGCGAGGGTAGTGAAGCTTTCGGAGCCCTATGGTTGGAAAGCTGTTTGGTTACAGTGGGGTAGGGTCAATGCTGAAGCTCAGAGGATGATTAGGCCAAGCTTTGGAGAGCCTGGTCACTGCTTTGCTCTTAAAGGGGGAGTGGGTTTGTTGAGATCAGGCTTACGACTGCTATTGTACCAGAAGCCGTGACTCTCGAACATGTTGCTAAGGTAATCACTGTCTCCTCCTCCTCTCATATTTGAATTTGCATTCGTTATGCGTTAGATCTGTATGACCATTATCTATGAACAGAGTGTGGCGTATGATAGGTCCTGTAGAGTGTCGGGATGGCTGCATGTAGAGCGTGCTAAGAAGATGTTCCTCTTGACTGAATTCACTTAGACCTTCAGAAGAGCAATGCTCAAACTTACAAGGTGGAGTCATCGGCCTCTAATCTTGTCGACATTATCAGGCTTGATTTCACTTCCAACCACGGGAGTGCTTCTCATACGTGCATCTACCGGCTGAGGGTACATGGTTTTGCGATGAATTAGATAGATTTTGCTGCCAATTACTAGTTTTTTGAAGGTCTACTAAGATGCAAAAATGGGGAAAACCCCAGCACCATGTAGTAGTGGATTGGAGCTAATTGTATTCATTCCTTAGGTTTGGTGTTTGATTAAGAATGGCTTTTTACACGTTGAGTCATGATATAGAGTAGTACTACTAGTATATGTTATTTATCAACAATGATTCCCTGGGGAAATTTTATCCATTATGCTGGTTGAATATCTGCTATTTAGATCAATATAATTAGGCTTGGAGGACTAGACAAGGTGCTCTTATCATCATTGTTAGTTATTGTTATTCATATTATACTTCCTGTATGCTGCAGCTGCATCACCTCCGCAGCATCAAGTGTGTGTCATTAATGTAGGGGTTTGAAAAATAGGTGCATTTAAAATTACTATAGTTGGCCATAATTTGAGCGGAATAGGTACCTGGTTGTCATATGGTTGCAAATTGCTGTACAAATGAAACAACTCATGGAAAAGAGAACTTGGTTCTTTAACTTGCAAGCAGTAACTCACATAATACGTGCCCCAAAAACTTCTTAAAACTGTATTCTTTAGTCTATGTGTCTTTTGAGACGTTACTAACAAGGACCAAATCGTATTTCAATAATAAACATTTCTATGGACTATTATGCTTTTAACAGATTATTTCAGATTGAATTATTAGCATAACTTTTCAGCCAATATTCAAGTTTTGTATGTTTATTAGATAAATTTGACTTGACCTGAACAATTAATTTTATCTGGTCTCTTGTTCCCTTCCTTTTCTGAGGAAAGTAACATACTCATCTCTGTCTCGGGCTCCCAGGTGTTTCAGCTAACGTATGATTGCAAATAGATCAATGTATAATTGGATCAACTACTAGTCTCTTTAATGTGTATTTTGGCATAGCACCATTTTTTTTCAAAATTTATTCTCTTTTTCTCTGTCCTAATTCTTTTCTTTTATATTTTATTTTCTCTCTAGGTAATCCATAATATTAATTTCTTAAATAGCATGAAAAGTCTAGAACATCCTTTATCAACAGCCTTATTTGGATATCTGAGAATGAAAATGGCGATAAACATTAAATCAACAAACACAAATAATTAATGAAAAACACGAATAGATATGAGCACATTAACCTAATTAATTTATGCATGAATTTAGTCTTGCTTATTTGGCTAGTTCTGGTTCAAATCGGACCGGTTGACTAATTAACCGATTTCAAATTTTCTTAATCCTAGAATCGGAACCGGCTGGTTAAGAACCGGTCGTTCCGGTTTTGAATCGGAATCGATGTATAATACGAATTTATTTATAATTTTAAATAATTCAATACTAATAAAATAATAATCCAAAATCTTGAAATATAAGAAATAATACCTAAAAATTCAAATAAATATAAAAAAAATACAAACCAACAATACAATAATATTCATATACGGGTATGAGTGATGACAAGTGTAGTAGGTCGGACTAGTTTATGTTGGCAATTCTTTTATAAAAAATGAGTTTTAAAATTGAATTCCATTTTTTTTGGCTAAATAAATATTCAATGGAATTTACAATACTAATTGGTCTTGTTATGAAATGATAAGTTTTTTTAAAAATTAAAAATAAACTTATGATGTCCTACTCATAGTAGTTAGTGTATACAAAATGGATTGAGAAAATAATTGTAGATTCAAAGCATCACAATTTTAAACATTTAAATACTTTAGAACATAGAGCTCGCAAATTTAACACTGCTTAAATCTTAAAATCAATCAATATTTTAAATTATTTTATTTTAATTCAATATTAATTCAAGATTCATTACAGAAATTAATTCACATTACCCTAAATTAATTTATGCATGACTTCTGTTAGACAAAGAAATGAATTCACAATTAATACAGAAGAAAAAAGAAAAGTAATAAAGGAAGCAGCGTGAATCAAAAAATCTCGACTCAATTTCTCAACACTCTCTCCGAATATTTTTCCCCCAATGGCCTCTGCCGCCGCCGTCAGATCTGAATCTGAATCAGAATCAAAATCGGCGAAAATCGCATTGATCACCGGCATCACCGGGCAGGACGGGTCGTACCTGACGGAATTCCTCCTCCAGAAGGGATACGAGGTGCACGGGCTGATCCGACGGTCCTCCAACTTCAACACGCAGCGGATCAACCACATCTACATCGACCCTCACAACGCCCACAAGGCCCGCATGAAGCTCCACTACGCCGACCTCACCGACGCCTCCTCCCTCCGCCGCTGGCTCGACACCATCCTCCCCGACGAGGTCTACAACCTCGCCGCCCAGTCGCACGTCGCCGTCTCCTTCGAGATCCCCGACTACACCGCCGACGTCGTCGCCACCGGCGCCCTCCGCCTCCTCGAGGCCGTCCGCTCCCACATCGCCTCCTCCGGCCGCTCCCACATCCGCTACTACCAGGCCGGCTCCTCCGAGATGTTCGGATCCACTCCTCCTCCGCAGTCCGAATCCACCCCCTTCCACCCCCGCTCCCCCTACGCCGCCGCCAAATGCGCCGCCCACTGGTACACCGTCAACTACCGCGAGGCCTACGGGATATTCGCCTGCAACGGCATCCTCTTCAACCACGAATCCCCGCGCCGCGGCGAGAATTTCGTGACCCGGAAGATCACCCGCGCTGTAGGCCGGATCAAAATCGGCCTGCAGAGCAAGCTGTTCCTCGGGAACCTCCAGGCCTCCCGCGATTGGGGATTCGCGGGGGACTATGTGGAGGCCATGTGGCTGATGCTCCAGCAGGAGAAGCCGGATGACTACGTGGTGGCCACCGAGGAGTCCCACACGGTGGAGGAGTTCCTGGCTGTGGCGTTCGGGTCGGCCGCGCTCGACTGGAAGGACCACGTTGTGATCGACAAGCGCTACTTCCGGCCCACCGAGGTGGACAACCTCAAGGGCGATGCCAGCAAGGCGAAGAAGGTGCTTGGGTGGAAGCCTAAGGTGGGGTTTGAGCAGCTGGTGAAGATGATGGTGGATGAAGACATTGAGCTTGCTAAGAGGGAAAAGGTGCTTGTTGATGCAGGATACTTGGATGCTCAGCAACAGCCTTGATTCATCATTCATATTGCTGTTTTATTTTCTTCTTGGATTCTTATTAAGGTTTTGCTGTGATTTTTGTTTCAATTTTATGCCTTAATCTATGAGTTAAATTGGTTGGTTGTTAGTCATAATCTATATCTCAGTGTGTTAAATTAGAGGCTAATGATGAGTGTCGGTATGAGATCTGGATTCGACCATTATAAACTACTGCCACTACTTCACATTTCACTGTCGGTTTGTTGTTTTATATCACTAATGTTCCTTCTGCTGTGGGGACTGATTCAATGAAGATTTGGATTGATTCTGGAAGCTATTGCTAATGACTAGGGTTGGTTAATCTTTCTTTTAACTCTCCTACAATCCAAGGTTTATCACAATCATATTCTTCAAGAAAAATGATGTATACTACATGTGATGGGAGTTTATTTTGTGAGTACATCAACAATCAATGAGAGAATTTGAATGTAAGGGCAAACCAACAGTAACCTCTCATCAGGTTCAAAAATTAGAATTTTTATGGCTGATACTGAGTAATTGAAACGTTGGAGAAGCTTCACAGCCAAAGCATCTGCAACCTCTCATATTTCATTTTCAATCTCTTCCTGCATATTATAGAAAGTGGAGATGACAAATGCATTAGGATGTAATGAATGGATTGAAGTCAAGGAAACAACAAAGCATATCATCATATCTACACAATCTACATACTGATGGCTCATAATCTCAGGCCATACACTTGATTAACAGGTTTCCTGTATTCCATCACATCTTAATATTTCAAATCAATTTTAGGAGCATACAATACTTGGAGAGCAGACAAATCACACATGGTAATATCTCATGTAAGCTTGATTTCTCTTAATCAAAATTAAGAGTTATTGAAGGTGGAGAGGGACATTGGCATGAGTTTGACATTTTGCGTTTTACATTTTAAATTGAGGTCTACGCCCATCCTCCGATGATATGAAAAGTAATGGAGATTGAGGCTAGGGATTCTTACTCATCCCACTTTACTTTCTCCCTTCTTTGACGGATAAGAATCCATAGCCTCTCTCCGTCCAAAAAAAAATAGTTTCATTTGTGGACGACACGAGTTTTAATGAGAAATTGATAAAGTGAGAGAGATGAGGAGATAAGGTTGGTGAAATAAGAGAGATAGGGAGAAAGATGGGTAAAATATGAGAGAGGAAAAAAAAATGGGAAAAGTATGAGGAAACTTTTCATTTTAAAAAATAAGACTATTTTTCATGGGTATTCCAAAATGACAAAATAAAAAATAATTTTAGTGGATGAAGGGTGTATATTTTTTATATATGGTAATAATTTTCGCTAAAAAATGCCCTCTATAAGAAATTTTGGCAGTTAAGGGCAATTCTAAAAATGAACTAAGTAGCACTTATGCAGAGCTGCAAGTTCTGTCAGGTGGGAATAGTTGATGTAAGTTTATTTTTTATTTTTTATTATACCTATTTATTTTCTTGGATGTTACATGTATAATGTAGAGTGAACTACATAAATAGTATCTGATTTTTCACTTTCGCACATAAATGGTATCTGATCTTTATTTTATATCGTTTTTAGTACCTACTAATCACATTTTTGGTACCTGATGCAATTTTCACCTCAAAGTATCCTTCAAACAAATTCATTATTCCATTTATGTCATAAAGGATATTTTGAACATTGACAAAACTATTACCAAAAGTGATATTATAATATTTTCTCTCATTCTTCTCACTATTTATACTATTATTATTAATCAATATTAATATTACTATTATTTTGATGTTATAAATTAATAAATAATTTATTTTTTAATATCATTTAAATATACTTAATCATAATTATAATTATATTTAATTATTATTAATAATATTATTGTTATAATAGTAAAAACTAGTAGTAATGAATAAATATTAATAATAATAATAATAATAATAATAATAATAATAATTTTATATTAAAGTAGTAATAACTAATCAATATAGTTTCAAAATTTAAAATTGTGAATTGTATTCATAATGATAAAGAGTTGAATATTTTTAGTTAGGTGTTTCGACCCTAAAATGAGTATAAATAATTTAATTAAAAATATTCAATTGATTTAATTACTTTAAATAATTAATTTAATTAGGTATTTTGTTATTGATTTATATTATGAATGCAATTAGATGTATGTATAAAACACTAAACTAAGGAGAAAAAAAGATAGAAGAAAGTAAGATAAAATACTAAAAAGAAAGAAGAAAATGAAGAAAAAAGAAAGAAGAATAAACTAAAAAAAGAAGAAAAAAAAATCACATATTTGGTTCTATTTAATTGAAATTTCCAAAAATATCATCCATAACAAAAAAAATCACATATTTGGTACCTAGAGTTATTTTTGTCTTGGAATACCAAAAACGATATAAAATAAAGATCAGATATTATTTATGTGCGAAAGTAAAAAATCAGGTACCATTTATATAGTTTACCCTACTATGTATTGCAGGGGCATCAGTATTGCTATTTATCCAACAACCATTTAACGCATTAAATCCATCTATCAAGCAAATAAATTAAGAAAATTGTTAGTATTATATTCCTTTTAGGCCAAAACCTTCAAGATAAGACCCAACCTCCTCATAAATAAAATAACGTATAGAAATAATATGTTAGTTCAAAAGTTTTCTAAGAACTACGGTGGATTACATAATTTTAAGAAACTAATTTAAATGGAAATATTAGTTACTAGTGGAGTACATAATATGTCGGATTTTAAATATTTTCCGAGGCCAAAACCTTCAAGCAAGGAGGGTTTGTCATCCATCATAAAATATCATGGGCACAAATAACTAAAATTGCAAGCAACACTATTATTAATTGATCCAAACACATGATACCAACATGTATATGAAGATTGAATCTTTAAAAACACCGTGTTCAACATGACCCTAAAAAAATACAAATGTGTGTGTATCCAACCAACTATGTACTCAACTGATTAACAGCCTTCAACCGCTGCTGATAGACAAGAAAAAAGTACACTTAATTTTGAAGCAATGAAATATTTCGATCCAATAAGCAGTATACAACAGATTGTAAATTAGATTACAAAATACAATCAAGACAATTACAATGGATATATTAGCATTTATAAAGAGAGAATAAAAACCTAGTGGATGGAGTACAACAACAAAATAGAGCATAGCTAATGTTCTCCGATAATGAAGCTACTTAAGAGTGCTGTAACGGTTCGTGCCATGCTTTGCCCAGTGGTCTTTGAGATCGAGGGGGGAGGAGAAGTCATACCCCTCTGCAGCGAGTCGATTGAGCAGCTTGTTGAATGCACTCCCACTCATCTTTCTCCCCCCAACTCTGGAGTAGCGTTTGTTCGCTACCTGAGGCAGTGGATACATTGAGATCGTGGTTGTACAGCATGCAGATTGCCAGCCTCCGTTCCCCCATCTGTAGCATGGCTGTGGCGAGCCTGTGCATGAGCAAACAGGGACTGGCATGGCTGATTCATCGAAATTGATTTGGTTTAAACCCAAATTATCCTTCCAGGAGACTTGCTTATCTAGGTACTCCTCATCACTGTCCAAACCGTGCTCATTACTCCAACCATTGTACGCATCAGAATTTACCTCCTCTTTTATCACTGCTTCAGCAGTTCTTTTGCCTGCTCTCGGAGGCTTGGCTGATTTTGTTGCTTTTCCTTCTTTGTCTTTCGTCTGCCTCCCTCTCCGAGGCTTAGGGGTTTCGGCAGTCTCTGCAATAACAATTTCATTGCCTCGTAAGTTTCCTTTAGGACTATATCCAGCAGCTTCAGAAACACACATTTGCTGTTGTTGCTGGTACTGGACGATACGTTTGCCCCCACTTGCAAGCTCATTTTCATATGAATCAGGGATATCGGTGTTGTCGTTCATTGAGCTCTCTCGATATCGAAGAGAAGCAATCGCTTCATCCCGTTCTTGAATGGCAGCGTTTCTTTCAGCAATTGCAGCATCCCTCTGTAACATTGCCATATCACGCTCTTGAAAAGCCCTCTTCCTCTCCTCCAATGCCATGTTCTTTTCTCGGATGGCAGCATCTCTGTCGGCCGTGATGGCCATAAAGGTTTTTATTGTCAAGTGATTGTGGTCCTTCAGTAAAGCATGAAGTCAGTAAAGATAGCATCTGATAAGATGAGAGGTTAAACATATATTCACAGTATACCTATTTTTCTTAACATTGTTTTACTACTCTCCTATTCCCCTAGCTACTAACCATCCTCATAATGCATGGAAAGAGATGAAGATGAATAAAGACAATATATTACTGTTAACCTATGGCCAACATTCAACATTTGCAAACCTTTTTAATGGGTGGAAAAGAGGCAGATCTTACATTATTTTACCCTACTCTTAACCAGTTTAAATTTTCGGACAGAAATGCATATAGAATATACTGTCTACCACAATTGAGAAATTAACACAGGCACTGAATGATTGAAAACTGCAATATTCATACCATCATTAACAGTAGAACTAGTCTAGAAGTCCATCCTGTAAGTTTCTTTTCCTGCAAGAGGCAAATACCATCATTCAGAAAACAAAGCTCAGCAAATGCAAGATAAACTATCAGCAGCTGATTATTCTGCTGTTTGCATCAAACTTATACAACTCTACAATCCTAGCCGCCAAAAAGCACTCAATCACAACGCCTACTAGTCGCAGATTCAGTCTTCAAGAGGAATGGTGATTTTGTTAATATTGACTACCAAATTGAAGGAAAGAAATGGGGAAAGAAAATTTCACATACATTGCTCTCCTGATGGCCGATCACGTTGTGAGTAGATAAATAGAAAGTTCGTATCGAAACTTTCAAATTTTAGCTGCCTCTATTGTGCCAATTAACAAGATAATGGAAATGGGTAGGTAGAAAAATTAGGCGATCACTTAGGCAAAATGCCTGCAAAGAAGTGATTTTTGAAGCCATGAACATGATGCTTGATCAGGAAATCTTGGTCAAGAAGCTTCTACAGGTCTACCTGCGAAATGCCACTGACTTAACTTCATTCTAACAGCTCAAGGTTTCAAATACAACCTAATTAAGGTCCCTCTAATACAAAACACAATGCAACATCTCTGTAGCCATTGAAATGTACAGCAAGCCGTGCCCCGTTTGAAAACTATTGAGAATTGTATGGATAATTTTGTTGAAAATAAAATCGAGGCAAATTACCTACAATGATGATGGAGGATTCGAGCAGTTCATATCTAATCGAAACGAACACATTAGAAAATAGAAAAAAACAAAACAAAACAACACAGTTCATAGCTGCTAATGCAGCTTCATTTTCACGAGACCGAGTTTATTGGGTTGACTTTGTAGCTCTTAGTAAAGCATCAAGTTGAACAATTCCCCATTTAGAGAAAAAGAAACTGGTAAAACAGCACAAACAAAATAAATAAATGATTACCAACTAAAACGCCGGTGTAGGAATTCCCAAAGTAATTAAATTATCGATCTTCACAATTCCTGTAGACAAATTGCGAGCAGTAAAACGAAGATCAGGAGGTACAAATTGCGAGCTGTAAAACGAAGATCGGAAGGTGCAAATGCTCAAGATCATAAACAAGGAAACTCATTTCAAAATAATTAAACGATTATCGAGGATCGAGCTAGCAGATCGGGGAAAGAAGCACAAGTGAATTTCAACGCAAACCAGAGAGAGGCTTCCGGCGATGAAGAGCTTCAGCTTCCTTAAGCTCTCTTTCACTCTCTCCCCTCTCTTCGCCGGAGAGAAGAGAGCTGAGTGTGCGTGTTTTCAGGCGAGAGAATAAAAGATGCCTCTTTTCCTTTTTGAATTGGGAATGCGGTCCTCCTAAGTGACGTCGTTTTAGTGTTTATGAGGATGAAACGACGTCATTGATTGGTCTACTCGGGTTCGGGTCGTATACCGTTTTTGGACCCATATGTTTTGCCGGAACCGCGCACCACTGTCCTTTGCCTTCTTTGCTAGTCAACTAATTTGGTGATAAACTTCATTTTGCACCACTTGCCCCTTTACTATCTTTTATTTCCATTGGACTGTTCATGTATTAACATTTTAACCCCCTGGGTTTTGCTCATTTAATATTCTCTCCGAAAAAAATAAAGACATGTGGGATGACACGATAATTAATGTAATAACTGACAAAGTAAGATAAATGAGAAGAATGTTAACTAAAATAATGTTAGTCGATGTTTTAAAAACCGGACCGGTGAGTGAATTGATGAAGCTATCGATTTAAGGTTCAGTTAGTCAGACCGGTTGAACCACTGGTCTAGCCGAATTAATATACCAAAAATAATTAAATATATGTAAAACAAATTAAACATGCAAGACAACTAATCTACATTGATTCAAAAATCACCCCCCATCATGATCTCTATCCCTTAATGATTTGCAAGAATTTTAAACAATATATCAAGATCATGCAAACCAATATAGGCTCTAGATATACACAAGTCAGACAAGTTAAAATAGTCAAACAATGCTATGAACATTGAATATGCGTATCAACAACAAGCCAAAGAGGTATTCTAATTTCATCTACAAGAATTAAGCATATTCAAACACACCCAACAATTAATAAATTATTAAATTTCAATAACTTCAACTCACAAATTCACTAACAATTTATCACAAGTATATTATTCACCATCAAACTCCAATCCGCACTACCAAAATATATACCAACAACAACGTCATTCAATGAAAGACTTCAAGATCAATGCTTAGAAATTACAAAAAGAACGTATCTTACGTTGGTTTGACAGTTGAGCACAAGAACAATTGGTAGAATTCAAAGAATTTGATTAAATGATGTGAATATGCAGTGTGGGCGCGCGAATAATGTTAAGAAAACGAAATATGAAGATAGGGGAAGTGGGTGCTAGGGTTTGAAAGTAGAATGAATGAAAGAATGAAAGGAGGAAACATACCTTATATAGAATGTCGCTTCTAAATCACCTTAGCGGACCGCTGAATGCAGTTTCGGGTTTAGCAGTTCTGCAGACCACTAAGGATGGTCTGTCCTCATTGTCCTTCTCTCGGCGAGCTGCTGAGGTTAACTCAGCGGTTCGATAACCCTGCTCCCGTCCTTTTCTTTTCTTTCTTTTTTCTTTTTTAATTTTTTTTAAAGAAAAAATAATTAAAAGGACAAAATATAAAAAATGAAACTTAATGCAAAAGACAGATAAAAATTAAAACTACTACTAGCTTCTCTGCGGAGAGAACTTTAGCTCTGAAGGAAAAAAAACAAACTGAACTAGAAAATTAACAAAAATAAGAGAGCTATCAACATGGATCTTTATATCTCATCCACGTTCTACATAGCTTATCAAATGTTGCAGTAGAAGATTGTGCAACCATAGAATTTGACAATGGACATATAAAACTGAACCCACAAAAATTGTACCTCAGATCTTCAGATGATTCCTCAGTTTGATGTTGGATTTTTCAGCTTTGCTCCTACTTTTCCCAATGCATTACTTAATTTTGAATCTTCATCAAAATCATGTTAGTCAACAATAAAAGAAATTATATATAGGGGGTTTTAAAGATTTCTCCGATTTATCAACCAAATTGGATGATGCAATCATTAGTTTGTCACACTTGTCATGTCTCTTCTCTGAATCTTCCATTGAATCCAATTTGGTTGATAAATGGGAGAAATCTTTAAAACCCCCTATATATAATTTCTTTTATTGTCTTCTTTCTAGGAACCACTCATCATGTTTTCAACACATTTGTATTCCCATGTTCTTTCTCATATAGAAGTCTACTTAACCAATGAGATTGTAACAAATATATATAAAATATTTGAATAATAAAAGATATTTAAATAATAAATAAAATATTTATTAACCAATGAGATTGTAATAAATGTCATAATTTCATTGGTCAATAAATTAAATTGAGCAAGAGACCACCTTGTTTCTATCCAATGGTCAAAAAAAGTGTGATTTGATTGACTGATATCCCTTTATTTTCTATGTCAAATCAATCATATATTAGTAATTTATATTATATGCTAATGCAATTTTATAGTATAGTTATAATATTTCATGAATGTGGGCGGAAAAATTTTCTTAGCATGTACTATATTTTTATATATTTATAGATTATAAATTTAAGTTTGCATTTATTAAGGTTTACATCCACATGAATCCCAAATCCATAGTGCCTCAACTCTGGGGATGAAGAGTAAAAATTTAGGTGATCATATACTTAATACTTTGTACCCCAAGTTCCAACAATCTACGAAATGCATGACTTTTTGATAATTTTATATTTTAAAATTATTATCGTAAAATTTAAGTCAACACTTCAGTTTTAGTTTGATCATTGATGCATATTACACACTAGAAATTATTCTGACAAAATTATTTAATTTTCACACAGCTAGTAAGTATTGCTTTCATGAAAAATAAATCATGTCACTGTCATTAATCCGATCATTAATACTAGTATAAATGTTTCAAAACCAATTTAGTTGACTAGCAAAGAAGGCAAAGGAATGGACATAGCAGCGCAGTTCCGGCACAACAAAACGGTATACGGTTCAACTCCGACCCGTACTCGAGTAGATCAATAAATGACGTCGTTTCATCCTCATAACCACTAAAACGACGCCACTTAGCAGGTCCGAATTCCCAATTCAAAAAGGAAAGAGGCATCTTTTATTCTCTCTCGCCTGCACACTCAGCTCTCTTCTCTCCGGCGAAGAGAGGGGAGAGAGTGAAAGAGAGCTTAAGGAAGCTGAGCTCTTCATCGCCGGAAGCCTCTCTCTGGTTTGCGTTGAAATTCACTTTTTCCCGATCTGCTAGCTCGATCCTCGTTAATCGTTTAATTATTTTGAAATGAGTTTCCTTGTTTCTGATCTTGACCATTTGCACCTTCTGATCTTCGTTTTACAGCTCGCAATTTGGTCGGTAATTGTGAAGATCGTAAATTGAATTCCTACACCGGCGTTTTAGTTGGTAATCATTTATTTATTTTGTTTGTGCTGTTTTACCAGTTTCTTTTTCTCTAAATGGGGAATTGTTCAACTTGATGCTTTACTAAGAGCTACAAAGTCAACCCAATAAACTCGGTCTCGTGAAAATGAAGCTACATTAGCAGCTATGAACTGTGTTGTTTTGTTTTGTTTTTTTCTTTTTTCTAATGTGTTCGTTTCGATTAGATATGAACTGCTCGAATCCTCCATCATCATTGTAGGTAATTTGCCTCGATTTTATTTTCAACAAAATTATCCATACAATTCTCAATAGTTTTCAAACGGGGCACGGCTTGCTGTACATTTCAATGGCTACAGAGATGTTGCATTGTGTTTTGTATTAGAGGGACCTTAATTAGGTTGTATTTGAAACCTTGAGCTGTTAGAATGAAGTTAAGTCAGTGGCATTTCGCAGGTAGACCTGTAGAAGCTTCTTGACCAAGATTTCCCGATCAAGCATCATGTTCATGGCTTCAAAAATCACTTCTTTGCAGGCATTTTGCCTAAGTGATCGCCTAATTTTTCTACCTATCCATTTTCATTATCTTGTTAATTGGCACAATAGAGGCAGCTAAAAAATTCAAAGTTTTGATAGGAACTTTCCATTTGTGTACTTGATCGGCCGTCAGGACAGCCAATGTATGTGAAATTCTCTTTCCCCCTCTCTTTCCTTGAATTTGGTAATCAATATTAACAAAATCACCATTCCTATTGATGACTGAATTGATGTTATCTACGACTAGTAGGTGTTGTGATCGAGTGCTTTTTGGTGGCTAGGATTATAGAGTTGTATAAGTTTGATGCAAACAGAAGAACAATCAGCTGGTGATAGTTTATCTTGTATTTGCTGAGCTTTGTTTTCTGAATGATGTTATTTGCCTCTTGCAGGAAAAGAAACTTAGAGGATGGACTTCTAGACTAGTTCTACTGTTAATGATGGTATGAATATTGCAGTTTTCAATCATTCGGTGCCTGTGTTAATTTCTCAATCGTGGTAGACAGTATATTCTGTGTGCATACCTGTGAAAATTTCAACTGGTTAAGAGTAGCGTAAAATAGTGTAAAATATGATAAAAAGTTTCCAAATGTAGAATGTTGGCGATAAGCTAATAGTAATATATTGTCTTTATTCATCTTCATCTCTTTCCATGCATTACGAGGATGGTTAGTAGCTAGGGGAATAGGAGAGTAGTAAACTATGTAAAGAAAATAGGTATACTGTGAATGTATGTTTAACCTCTCATCTTTATCAGATGCTATCTTTACTGACTTCATGCTTTAATGAAGGACCACAATCACTTGACGATAAAAACCTTTATGGCCATCACGGCCGACAGAGATGCTGCCATCCGAGAAAAGAACATGGCATTGGAGGAGAGGAAGAGGGCTTTTCAAGAGCGTGATATGGCAATGTTACAGAGAGATGCAGCAATTGCTGAAAGAAACGCTGCCATGCAAGAACGGGATGAAGCGATTGCTTCTCTTCGATATCGAGAGAGCTCAATGAACGACAACACCGATATCCCTGATTCATATGAAAATGAGCTTGCAAGTGGGGGCAAACGTATCATTCAGTACCAGCAACAACATCAAGTGCGTGTTTCTGAAGCTGCTGGATATAGTCCTAAAGGAAACCTACGAGGAAATGAAATTTTTCTTGCAGAGACTGCCGAAACCCCCAAGCCTCGGAAAGGGAGGCAGACGAAAGACAAAGAAGGAAAAGGAACGAAATCAGCCAAGCCTCCGAGAGCAGGCAAAAGAAGTGCGGAAGCAGTGGTAAAAGAGGAGGTAAATTCTGATGCGTACAATGGTTGGAGTAACGAACAGGGTTTGGACAGTGATGATGAGTACCTAGAGAAGCAAGTCTCCTGGAAGGATAATCTGGGTTTAAATCAAATCAATTTTGATGAATCAGCCATGCCAGTCCCTGTTTGCTCGTGCACAGGCTCGCCACAGCCATGCTACAGATGGGGGAACGGAGGCTGGCAATCCGCGTGCTGTACAACCACGATCTCAATGTATCCACTGCCTCAGGTAGCGAACAAACGCTACTCCAGAGTTGGGGGGCGAAAGATGAGTGGGGGTGCATTCAACAAGCTGCTCAATCGACTCGCTGGAGAGGGGTATGACTTCTCCTCTCCCCTCGATCTCAAAGACCACTGGGCGAAGCATGGCACCAACCGTTACAGCACTCTTAAGTAGCTTCTTTATCGAAGAACATAGTTGTGTTAGATGTTGCTATGCTCTGTTGTTGTAATCCATCGCCTAGTTTTTATTCTCTATTTATAGTTGCTAATATATTCATCGTAATTGCCTTGATTGGATTTCTATGTGGAGTGTATACAAATCTTGAAAATCTGATCGACTCGAACCATTCGTAGTCTAATTCACAATCTGTTGTATACTGCTTATTGGATTGAAATATTTCATTGCTTTAAAATTAAATGGACACTTTTTCTTGTCTATCAGCAACTTTTGAAGTCCGTTAATCAATTGGGTTCATAGTTAGTTGGATGCACACAATATTGTTGGACATTGTATTTTTAAATACTCAATATTCATAAACTTGTTGGTATCATGGGTATAGATAAATGATACTATTGTTGCTCGCAATTTTAGCTATTTATCATAATCATGTGCCCATGAGATTGTATGATGGATGACGACCCTTCTTGCTTGAAGGTTTTGGCAATATTTAATACTTCCTCCTGTTGTCTGTAATAAATGTCCCATATTTCACCGACGTGAGTTGCGAATTTTAAGAAATTGTTTGAATTTATTAGTAAAGGTGGGTAGAAAAAGTTAGTGGAATGTGAATCCTACTTGTATATATTAATTTTATAATAAAATATGAGTGAGAATAAGTTAGAGAAATGTAGGGTCCACTACCTAAAGAGGTAAAAGTGAAAGGAGACATTTATTGAGGACCATTCAAATAAGAAAATATGAGACATTTAATGGAGACCGGAGGGAGTAACAATTTTCTTAATTCTTATATTAAAATGAATATATGAAAATATATTTGTGATTGAGTTCATTAGAATGTTGTATGCACCATATCAGACTGGAAGAAGGCGCAAAGGCTCATCAGCGTAAGCTGAACCCAAACATGAGGGAGGAGGTTCTGAAGGAAGTCCTTAAACTACTGTCCTTGGGTATTATTTACTCCATTCCAGATAGTGAATGGGTCAGCCCAGTTCACATGGTGCCTAAAAAGTCAGGAATTCAGGTGGTCAAGAATGATAAAAATGAGTTGGTGCCGACTCGATTGGTGATTGGATGGAGGATGTGCATTGACTACCGAAAGCTTAATGAAGCCACCAGGAAGGACCATTTTCCTCTACCCTTCATTGACCAGATGTTGGAAAGATTGGCTGGAAAGCAATACTTTTGCTTCCTATATGGATACAGTGGATACTTCCAGATATATGTGGATCCTGAAGACCAGGAGAAAACAATCTTTACCTGTCCGTTCGGCACTTATGCATACAGAAGAATGTCGTTTGGTCTGTGCAATGTGATGTGTAAAATTCGAGTTCAAATATCAAGTGCAAGTTCACACAAGTTTAATTAAAATAACTCTAATATTATAACGATACTGCAAGAATACATCGTCGAATGTAGTACTTCGAGTGTCGATCCACAGGGAAGACAAAGATTATATAATTCTAAAGCAAACAAAATACATAATAAAAAGTAATTTGGTTTGAAGATTTTGATTTCAAGATAAGCAACAACAATTAAAAGAAATAAACTAGCAAGATGAAACAAGAGATGAGATTGTTACTCCACACATTCACGGATAAAACAATGATTTATTCTAATATTTAATTCTATCTTATGAATTACGGGACTATAAAAATCTATTCGCGATGCTAGCATTGAACATGCTTGACATACAATAGTTTAAGAATAGTTGAACACATATTCTATAAACTAGCTTTCATTAATCTAAGAATCCTACGGATGCGCGAGAATCAAAGATCAATTACTATTAGCTTATGAAATCCATTATCAAATTATCATCTAAACAATTCTAATTGATAATTCATTACCACAAAGATCCATCTTATTCAAAGTTGAAGAGACATTTAAATAAGACTATGGAACTACTACTATTGATGCATCAAAAGTAATAGATTCAAGTAATTAAATTGTGGTAAAGACGATCATAAGATAAATAAGAACATAGCATAAATCACACGAATAAATTATCCATTTACATGTTTGGAGCAACACTAGAATTCTTAGCCTAGCATTATCGGACTAGGAAGAATGAAAAAGAGATGTAAAACTCTCAAAACCGTGGAGTAAGCTTGGAGAAATTGATGAAGAATTGTTTGAATAATCCCCCAACAACAATCGGCACTTCTCCTTTCTCCCTTGATTTTTTCCAAGTCCCAACTCTCCCCCAGATTCGTCGTCCCTTTTTGTCAAATTTCCTCTCTCCTTTTATTTCCAAATCAACCGCCCCTGCTGTGCGAGAAACTGCTGTTTTTCAGTTGAAATTGCTCTACCCGGCCGGGTGGATTTTTAAGCTATAAAATCACCCGGCCGAGTGACATAAAATCTACCCTCTCTGGACTCCGTACGCGTTCTGGAACTGACCCGGGCGGGTGTTAAACTGTGCAAAATTGACCTGAACGGGTGTTGAGCGCTGAAATCCTTCTGCATTCTGAAACTGACCCGTTCGAGTGGTCGTTGGTGCAAAATCTCGCCCGGTCGGTTCAATACGCCCACGACTTGAAGAAATGGCCCGGGTGGCGGTGCAATGTCTGCCTGGGCGAGTGGTTGCTGCTGCTTCAACTCTGAATTTGGAACTCTTTCGCAGTGCACGCCAACTGTTTGGTGAAATGACACAATGAGAAAAAATGCTTGTCTTTAACATAGCACACCAAGTGTTTGATGGAATGTTTAAGTGAGTTCCAGTCAGCTTTTTACATCCTAAACTTCAATAAAAACATGATTTGATGAGTTATAATTTACATAATAATGTGTATTCTAAGGGGAAAGATATAGAAAATATGCTTCGCATCACAATGCATCGGGCACATTCCAGCGTTGTATGATGAGTATCTTTTCAGATCTGCTGGAAGTGTGTATTGAGATTTTTATGGATGATTTCACGGTGTATGGAAATTCCTTTGATTTGTGCTTAGCCAATTTAGATCTGGTATTGAGAAGATGTCAGGACAAGAATCTGGTCCTAAATTTTGAGAAATGCCATTTCATGGTGCCAGAAGGAATAGTCCTAGGTCATGTGGTCTCGGAGAGGGGTATTCAAGTGGATAAGGGCAAAGTGGATGTGATCTCGAAGCTACCCTATGAAGTGAAGGGAAAATAAGTAGTGTGTGCAGTGTGCTTTACGTGTTGTGAAATTCAAATAAGGAAATAGCAGGTTCCCTAGATCCAGCAAGTCCACTAGATCACTTGGTCTAGGAACTCGTGGGTCGTGCGGAATCCCGGTCGTCGGACACACAAGCACTTTCCCTTTTTTCAAAAACCCTCAACCACTTTACTAAACCTAGTATAGGGAAGTAGGGATCGATCCCACAGAGAAGGATGCGTAAGACTCATAATCAAGGACTTGGGAGTATTTTTTTGGTGTTGGCTGCTGCCACGCATTTTCTTGGGTTGAGGAAAATTAAAATTAACTTGACTTGGGAACCTTAGAAAGAAACTTAACCTAACAGCTAGACCTAGGAGATAATTCTACGGTGGGGACCACGTCTAAAAAGCAAAGTACGACTGAAAAGGTGGCAGAATAACTAACTCTCGTACTAACTGACAGTGACATCGTCTTCTACAACCAAATTCGCATAAAACTTCTTAAGAAAACACATAAGCAAATCAAAAGCAGAGCTACTAACTTGAAATCAAATCTATGCATAATAAACGAAGAACTTAACAGATCTGCATACCCTAGACGAAGTGAAATAGAAAACAAGAGGAAATAAAACAATTCTATCTACCACTGTCTTTCCACACGCCAAACCGACCTCAGACGCTAAATCCACTCCGGATCCAAGCGTCCGACATGAACTCCCAACAGAAGAAACTCTCCATCACGTCAGATTTTACAAATAAGAACTCCGAATACTCAAACAACCACAGATCTGTCACCAAATTCCACATCAAACACCTCAATAACGAAATAAACAGAGATCGACATAGCAATTGAAGAATTACGCTAACAGCAGAGAGATCTATGCAAAATAACTTGAAATTAAACAGCTCAACACAGATCCATGAACGGTAAAGCAGTAGAACATTATCAACATCAAAGTCGACTCCCAAAAGTGAAGTTCGACGGTGGAAACTAGCAAAAACAGTTTAAATTAAAAGTAATTGTATCTTCGCCTTCACTAGGACGGTGTTGCCAAGCACGAAATCTTTAGAAAATACCCCCTCTATCACAATTACCCAGAACCATTCCCAAGTGTGTGTAAAATGTATGAGCTAAGAAGAGTGGAAGACTATATCCATTGCGCTGCATGCTCTTCTCTATTTATAGGCGTTTTAGTGGGCCCAGCGAGGTATAGATAATGACTTTGTTGCCCTCAAGCTGTAGACTTCCTTTATCACGCCAATTTCCTCGTAATTCCTGCTCATTTCGTTCCATTATCTTGCTAGACCATCTCCTTCATAACTTCCTTGATCTAGCAATTTTCTTCACACACCTGGCTTAGGAAACGTGTTAGACCCAGCAAATTATAACATTTTTTTCGCACATTACCGATGCATGAAATTAGCCTTATCACCCTACCCTACGAATCAGAAGGAAGTTAGAGGATTCCTGGGGCATGCAGGATTCTATAGAAGATTAATCAGAGACTTCGCAAAGATTGCACAATCGCTCACTCATCTTTTGCACAATGATGTGGAGTTCGTCTTTAATGAAGACCGCAAGAAGGCATTTCAAATGCTGAAGGATAAGCTCATCTCTGCACCAATAATTAGAGCACCAGATTGGAATCACCCTTTTGAGATAATGTGCGATGCAAGTGATTTTGCGGTAGGAGCGGTCAGAAGATCGAAGGGAAAAGTTATGTCATTTTCTATGCCTCAAAGACCCTCAACCAGGCTCAGAAGAAATGTTGGCCGTGGTATACTCATTTGAGAAATTCCGACCGTACTTACTAGGGTCGAAGGTGATAGTATACACTGATCACACAGCCATTAAATATCTCCTGGCCAAGAGAGAGTCCAAACCAAGGTTGATCAGGTGGGTGCTACTACTGCAAGAATTCGACTGGGAGGTAAAGGATAAAAAGGGGACGGAGAACAAGGTCGCAGATCATTTGAGTCGAATATTTCAAGGGGACACGGACGAAGCTATACCTGATGCCTTCCCCGAGGAACATCATTATTATCTATGGAAATCTGCTAGACCTATTAATTGGGAAACAGTGTTGGTAGTAACAGGTCAAGGAACATCAGACAAAGGGAAGCATCCGTTGAATACAGAGCCATGGTTCGCTGACCTAGCTAATTACTTAGTCATAGGAGAAATGCCAGGTTCCTAAGAAATAACCCGAGCCCAGAGGATGAAGTAGAAGAGTGAGGCTAGATACTATTTTTGGGACGATCCTTATCTCTGGAAGATGTGCTCAGACCAAGTAATCCGACGATACATTCCAGAATGGGAACAGAGGGACGTGCTCAATCATTGCCATGCCCTGGCATGTGGAGGTCATTTTGGACCTAGGAAGACTGCCAGAAAGGTCTTGGATAGTGGCCAACACTGAATAAGGATTCTTTTGAATTCTGTCAATGCTGTGAGAGATGTCAACAGACAGGAGAAATTTCAAGGAGAGACGAGATGCCTCAAGTTCCGATAATAGTTTGCGAAATTTTTGACGTCTGGGGAATGGATTTTATGGGACCGTTCCCATCTTCTCATGGTAACACTTACATTTTGGTCGCGGTGGACTATGTGTCAAAATGGATAGAGGCGAAGGCTACACCCACCTGTGAATCGAAGGAAGTAGCTAAATTTCTGAAGACGAACATTTTCAACAGGTATGGAGTGCCTAGAGCTATTGTCTCAGACCAGGGAACACACTTCTGGAAAAAACGGTGAACACCACGAGGAAAGATTGGATTAAGCGCCTTGATGATGCTCTCTGGGCCTATAGGACAGCTTACAAGACACCAATTGAGATGTCACCCTATAGATTGGTGTTCGGAAAAATGTGTCATCTACCCGTGGAAGTGGAACACAAGGCATATTGGGCTATAAAAGAAATGAATATGAAGGCGTCGGCTTGTGAAGAAGAAAGGAAGCTGCAACTACAAGAACTGGAGGAGCTAAGGCTAGAGGCATTTGACTCAGCAATGTGGTATAAGGAAAGAACAAAGCTCTGGCATGATAAGAACCTCCGGGTCAAGGAACTACGAGTAGGGCAGAAAGTACTTCTTTTTCAATCTCGGCTCAAGATGATGCCTGAGAAGTTGAAATCCAAGTGAATAGGAACATACACGATCGTTGGCCTTCGAGCAAATGGAGCAGTGGAGATCCAAGGAAGCGCCCCAAATTCTGTTCCCTTCCTAGTCAATGGACACAGGGTAAAGGTATACAGGGATAATTCGGATCTGCATGTGGTGGAGGAAGTGCCACTGCATGCATCCGTTATTATTTCTTAACTGGTCAGGCAAATGACTATTCTCAATGAATTCTTAGGTCAGGTAAAATGGGAAATAAGAGTTTATCTGTACACTGACCTAGGGAATCTTGGGAATACTCATTTGCAAATGTAAATAGTTTAATTGCTTTCTAATATAAGAAAATCCCAACAAAGAAAAAATTAATCTCCCAAAAATATTTTCGAAGCACCAAACTCTTCAGAGAAATTGTTTTATCACTCATACTCCTCGACCTGAGAATTTGGTGTTTCACCTTTATTTTTGTACGGAATCGTGAGTTGCTAGGGGAAGGAAGGATTTTCAGAACAAGAATTTGGAGGGAAGTCGGCTAGTTTTTGAAATTCAAAATCCATCTTTTTAGGAGGCGTACGGTTGCTTACATCACCTTGCAACCGTTCGCCTGCCTATCCTAAAAAGCACAATAATTTTATTCTTTCCCTTTCAAATCAAAAAAATTTTAACCGACCTTTCTCTCTCTCTCTACTCTCACGATTCTCTCTAATTTCTCCCAAATTTCTCTCAAACCCTAACCCCGAAATTTACCCTAGATTTTGCGAATTTTTGCAGAAAAAACCATGGAGAAGGCACAAGATACTGCTGCGAGGAAGGGAAACCCCGCCACCAAACCACCGTCTGGCGGTTCGTCCGAACAGCCGCCGATTCTGGCAACTTTTCCAGTTCTTGATATACGCTCTGAGTGGCGCCCGACTTCAGTTCCAGAACCCCCTACTGTCAAAAACCCTAAAGAGGAGGCGTTCCTGAAGGAGTTGGAGGAGAAATTTGGCAGCAAAGAGGAGGCCATGAGACTCTTTGACCGATTCTCGGCGTTTTGCCAACAACCGCAGATGATCCTTGGCGAATCGACAACCCAACTACCGGTTCCACACTCAGAGGGAGCCCAACCCCAAGACCAGCCACATGCAGAGACTGGGCGGAGCCCAAACATCGGAGAACAAGAAAAGGTTGGTGGACTTGAGGAGGAACAGGAGGCCGTTAGCGGTTTTGCGGACGAGATTGATAGGATGGCGGTGGACGAGTCTGGGAATGAGGCCACGTGGGAAGGTAATATTTCTGTTGCAAAGCCTATTGAGGGGAACCCCTATTTTGAAGTCCGTGGAGGGTTTTGTATATTGAGGGGGGGACTCCGTTCGAATTTGGGGAGGCAACCCCGACCATGTTTACTGAGGGAGAAATCCCGGAAAAACCTGAGGAGGAGACTCCAAAACCATCTGAGGGGGAAACCCTGATCATGTTTGCTGAGGGAAAAATCCCTAAACAGTCTGGAGGGGATGAGGTCCCCATTATTGCTGAAGAACAAGGGCCCAAGGATGACGGGCCATTAGAAATTGTAGATCTGGATGATGCACCAGAGGATTCACCAGTAAAGTGTAAGGAACTAAGGAGAAAGACAAGAAGGAGTCTGCTGGATGAGGTGGACGATGGAGAACAGTCCAGGGCATCAGAATTCCTTGCCCCAGGGGCAGGGCATGTGCAGGAGGGAGAGACACCTGGGTCGGAAGGAGAGGTAGTTGCTGCCGAGGAGCGCCAAGTGGCTATGGAGCGCAAAATAAAGGGTAAGAAGGTGGCCGCTCCTAAGTCCAGGAAGTCGCAGCGAATCTCTTCTGTCAGGGAGGAAGCACTGACGCCACTCCGTGCACCATCTAAATTCCCTGGACCTGGCAGTCCAGCAGTGGAGCACGAGTCAGAGGAAGAGTCTGAAGAAGAAGAGTTGCCAAATTTTGAGCGGACAGAGATCTGGGTTACGAAGAAATTGCTGACGTCCATGGCGAAATTTGATGACCCAAGCAAGCTCAAACATACAGAGACAGGAGTGCAGTGGGCAAGTTGGCCAAATCAGGGAAGCGCTTTGATCTGAAGACTCTGGAATACATCGAGTCAGAAGAAGAATTCATGTCCTTCATTAAGGACATTGGCTTCGAATGGTTGCTAAACCATAGTGACCAAGAGGTACCGCTCGTAGCAGCGAGGGAGTTCTTCTCGACTTTCAAGCTCAAGGCAACCACTGTCCCGGATGCAGATGCGATCTCCTTCTGTCTTTTCAACATAGAGCACGAGATGAGCATTAGAGAATGGTCTCTGCGGATGGGGCTGTTTACAAATGCTGAGGATGACGAAGGAATCTGGGATGAGCGGATGTTTGGACCACCAAAGAACACCCCAAGATTTATGCCACAGACCGCATGGTAGGAGTGGAAAGTTCAAGACGAGTGTCTCGAAGGGCCTACACATCACAAACCATCTCTTAAGATTCGCGTAGGAGTTTATCGGATACAATCTGATGGGAACCGCGAGCTCTGCCCTCACCACTACCGAGTTATACTTCACATGGTGCATGTCCAAAAGAATTAAAGTCCACCTGGGTTATAAGTTAGCACAAGCCTGCCATCAAATGGCCGCAAATCCCTCTCGCCACATGTACACTTGTCATTTGCTGGGTGCCTACATCAAACGCAACTATTATAATGAAGTTCGGGAAGGCAGAACCGGATGTGACGATGTGTGAGCCACCGGAGGTATTTAGTCTGGACTATTTTTTCAACAAGGGGCTGTTGTACATGGAAGGTGAAGAGGTGTGCTTTTATAATGTTTGGGAAAACGTGGACAAGGTAAAGAGGGAATCGGACCTGGTGGAGGGTGTGATGACTGCGGACGTGGAAGATCTGCGGAAAGAGATGGCTGTGATAAGAGAGAAGCTCGGGGGAGTCAAGAGGGAGCTGCAGGGAATCAAGGGGAGTCTGGATGTTCTGGCCGAATGGTCGTCTGCCCAAAATAATAGGAGGACCGATGCGGTCAAAATTATGAAGAAAATGGCAGAGTGGTTGGAGGAGAAGTTTTCCCAGACCCAGCAGAAGCTGCCCCCTGGACCCAGTAAAGTGGTCAGGCAGCCCGGTCAGGGAAGCTCGTCACTGCAGAAACTCCTTCCCCCATCCAAGCCGTTGGTAGCCCCTCATGCATCTCCAGCCCTTGCGTCCGTTTCTGTGAAGCCCCTGTCTAAGATGAAGTTGAAAGTGAACCGCCC